>NC_084760.1:30120866-30420866 GCF_028858725.1 Colius striatus | reverse complement strand
AAAGCAACTCCTCTCAAAAACATGACATTTTAAATGTTTTATTTTATCTCTTTTCATTCTTTAATTTAGGCAAGGCAAATATGTTTTGTCTGCAAATTGACAGGTTTGCTCTGGATAAAATCTAAAAGTAATTGGTTTTGCACTGTTTAAAAGCAATTCACTAAATTGTTTCTAAGTTAAAGATCACTGAAAATTACATAGAATCAGAGAAGCATTACAACTGGAAAAGACCTTTAAGATCACCAAGTCCAAACACTAACTTAACACTACAAAGCCCAACACTAAACTAAGCCACATCCCTCAGAACCTCATCTATGTGTCTCTTGAATATCTCTAGGGATGGTGACTCTACCGCTTCCCTGGGCAGCTTGTTCCAATGCTTAATAACCCTCTTGTCCTAATGCTCAATCTAAACCTCCTCTGCTACAACTTGAAATCATTTTCTTATGTCTTCTCATTAATTACTAGACAGAAGAGATTGATCCACATCTCACTATATCTCTCCGTCAGGTAGTTGCAGAGAGTGATCATATCTTCTCTCAAGTATCCTCTTCTCTAGGCTAAACATCCCCAGCTCCCTCAGCCACTCGTCATCAGACTTGTGCTCCAGACCCTTCAACAGCTTCGTTGCCCATCTCTGGACATGCTCCAACATCTCAATGTCTTTCTTGTAGTGATGGGCCCAGAGTTGAACACAGTATTCAAGGTGTGGCCTCACCAGTGCTGAGTACAGGAGGACAATCACTTCCTTGGCCCTGCTTGTCACACTATTTCTGATACAGGTCAGGATGCCATTGGCCTTCTTGGCCACCTGGGCACACTGCTGGCTCATGTTCAGCTGGCTATTAATTAACCCCCCAAGTCCCTCTTCGCAAGACAACTCTCAAGCCACTCTGTCCCAAGCCTGTAATGTTGCCTGGAGTTATTGTGACCCAAGTGCAGGACCTGGCACTTGGCTTTGTTGAACGTCCTGCCATTGGCCTTGGTTTATCTATCCAGCCTGTCCAAGTCCCTCTGAAGTGCCTTCCTGTCTTCAAGCAGGTCTATACATTCATCCAGCTTGGTGTCATCAGCAAACTTACTGAGAGTGCATTTGATCTCCTCATACAGATCATTGATGTTGTTGAACAAAACAAGCTACAGCACAGAGTCCTGGGGAACACCACTGGTGACCAGCTGCCAACTGGATTTAACTCCATTCACCTCCACTCTCTGGGCCTGGCCATCCAGCTAGTTTTCCATTCATCTCAC
The DNA here is from genome assembly GCF_028858725.1 of Colius striatus. Classification (NCBI taxonomy): domain Eukaryota; kingdom Metazoa; phylum Chordata; class Aves; order Coliiformes; family Coliidae; genus Colius; species Colius striatus. The sequence goes on along the minus strand of NC_084760.1, from coordinate 30,419,615 downwards.
AGTAGTTCCATCCAAGCCACTTGCAGCCAGTTTCTCCAGGAGGATGCTGTGGGAGAGTCTGTTGAAGGCTTTACTAGAGTCCAGGAAGACTACATCCACAGTCTTTCCTTCATCCATGTAGTGGGTCTGGGATGTTAGTGATTTTCCACAGCAGCTTTTGCAGTGCTGTGCTTACTGTTGATATCAATATTATGACTACTGCTCGCACAGCACCAGGGCTGTCCCTCCAGCATTCCTTCCCCCACCTTCACCAATAGCTGTGGGTGGGCACAATCTTGGGAGGGATCATGGCCAGAACAGCTGACCCAGGCTGACCAAGGAGATATTCCATACCGTATGACGTCAGCTCAGTAATATAAACTGCGAGAGAGGAGCAGGAAGGGGAGGCAAGATTCATTTCTGGCCTTCCAAAAGCAACTGCTACGCGTACTGAAGCCCTGCTTCTCGGGAGGTGGCTGGACATCACTGCTGATGGGAAGTAGAGAGTAACAGCTTTACCTGCTTTGCTTGGCTTCCTGCGCACGCGGCTTTACTGCTTCTTTATTAAACTGCTTTTATCTCAACCCATGAGACTCCCATCTTATTTTCTCCCCTTCCCTGGCTTGCTGAGGAGGTGGGGGATAGAGCGTTGTGGTGGGCACCTGGCATCCAGCCAGGCTCAAACTACCACAATCCACTAAGTAGATCATTTTGTCGTAGAAGGAGATGAGATTGGTCAAACTGGACCTACCCTTCATAAAGCCACCTGCTGATCCCCCTCCTTGCTTCTCTGAAGATTGAGAACTTGATTATTTTGTGATCAACCATGTCCTAGATGACTTCCAACCATCACATCCCCCACCAGACCTTTTTTGTTTGCGAACATCAAGTCCAGCAAGCTGCCTTCCCTTGTTGACTCTCATCAGCTGCATGAGGGAGTTGTGAAATGGTGGATAAAATAAAAGAGAGCTTTTCCATTAACACCAGTGAGGCATTTGAACTTAAAAAGAGAAAAACTTTTATTGTTTAAAATATGATTTTTATTAGCCTTTAACAATTTTCTGTGTAGGCCAAGCTTTTTGGAAAACTCATGTGTTTATTCTATTTGCAGACAATACATTTTATGTTAATTTTATGTTTAATGGTTAAATTGTTTTTTGAGACCAAATGTCTGTGTCTAGAAAGACTTTTTCTTCTTCTTGTTGTTAATGTCTTTCTTTCATTCTTTTTATTTTTTTTTTGTTTGTTTGTTTTGTTTCCTTAAGTGAAAGCAGAAATTAAACACCAGAAATAAAATTCAGGTCAACTTTAAAGCCTGTATGTTCTCTAGATGCCCAGATTTTTTTCTTCGTCATTGCTTTGTGTCATTTCATATAAAAAATAGCTATAAATTACAAATCGAATTGTAAACACTCTTCAGTTTTTATAACACTAATTCATTTTAGCGATGTAAAATGTTTTGCATCCTTAAATAGTAATTTTCTTGTTTGATCGAGAATTCAGAAGAATTTATTCTATTGTTCTTCCTTAAAGAAGATATGAAAATGCCAATTTAATGAGAAACCGTAAATTGCTCACCTTTTATGAGTCAATATTGGAAAATCCTGACTTGACTTGAAGACTTTCAGTGCCTTACAGAGACATGACTACTGCAAAACAGATCCTTGTTTTGTCCTGTTGCAAGAATCTTTCTCTACATTCACCTTTACAGGATGACTGTAATCCTAATCTGTGGACTGGGAGCTCCTATTGCTAGTCTGCTGAGATATTTGTTTTACAGACATGACAAAGACAGTGTTTCACTGTGATTGTTTTGTTCAAGTTGTTCATATTTAGAAGACCATGATATGTAACATCAGACTTTTGCCTCTCTCCAGGGAACAAATGTCTGGAATTGGTGCAACATTTTAAATAATAACTTGGCATCTTATAACACTTTACATCATTGCTGGTGGGAAGCATATTCATATAGAACTATAACAATGTGTGCAAGACAAACTCATTGTAAATATCTCATGAGATAAATGTTGGCTGTAGCTGTCTGAATTAAATCATGTAACTTCCCATATGATATTAAAAAAAGGATTAAATTTATAAGATTTTTCCTAAAGCTGTTAGCAGAAAGTTCCAAAGGTTTATCATGTGATTAAGAAGACAAAACCTTTTGTTTAAAATAACTTTTCATCCAGACATTAAATCATTAAAATAAAATGGATGGATGATATTTTGAATAAGAACTCAAGAAGTTTGGGTGAAAACTCATCTGTACTGAAGATATTCTGCATGAACTTTGAGAACTGATTTAATCTATATTTGCCTTAATTTGCCTCTTTATGAATTGAAGGTGATGATATTAATTTTATTCTCCTTGGGGAACACCCTAAGAATTACATATGTAACTTGAAGCTTACCTCCCACCTTTCCCATAGTGCTACAAGTATAGAGAGGAATCTTAAAAGTGACTATCTGACCGATTAGTACTTGACAAGTTGATTTTTAAAATGCTTTTGTGCAAAGATGACATTGTATGTTAATGGTATGCCGGCAAATATAGTATTTTGAACTAGTATGTTCTCTAAGTGTTAGGTCACCATTTAGATCTAGTCATTAGATACGCCATACTAGAAAAAGATTTTCATTCTTCTGACTCAGATGCTCTTGAAAATTATTTCTGTTTAAATCACTCTGTCACAAATTCAGTGGGACAAAAGTCATTTGTCTGCCTTATGAAGACAGTAGGATCCTCATTGTGAATGGGATATGCTACAGTATGTATAGTGGTACAGGGGCAAATACATTTGCATGGTAAAAGTTCTTATATCAAATTGGTTTCTGGAAAACAAATTTAACTTCCTGAGTGGTGCCACTGAGATAAGGTTGTACAGCAAACATTTGCATTACACCAGAAACCTCATAGCACGGATGATTATTGAATGGAACAGGGAGGCCTTTGCTACCTAATAAGTTTATTCTTCTCACTCTTCTCTTTAAACCGAAGTTGTTTCCCCCAAAGAAATAATAATAAAATAATCCTTTGAAACTGACAACAGAAAATAGAACTGGAGATGCTAGCAATCATTTTTGGTTTGACCATAACCCTGAATAAGATAATTCACCTATGCTTTAAGTTTATCATGAATAGTGTTGCTGTTTTCAGAGATAAGCCTAAAGCTGGAAGCTCAGATCAAGACCAAATCTCATTACTGTGGCAAATATCACTGTACACCAACATTCATTATTACTCGTTTTCACAGTAGTTGAATTTGTGGAGCAACTTGCTCTCTACAAAGGGGTTTGAATGGTTTTAATTAAATGTTGATAAAACAGAAAAGGAATCTTGGGATGCAAAAACAAATTAATTCTGGTCATTAGTCACCTTAAAAGCATATTACAGTACAGATTTTTTATAGCTCCATGGATGCTTGTGAAACTGGAAAGATGGTATTCTAAATGGATTCCTTGTTAGCTTGCTTTGAGTCGCTGTGGATATTACTTTAGTTACCTATATCCATTACTGAAACAGTAATGCTTTCAAGGCAATACATTTTCATGTCTGGGTCTGATTTTTAAATGAATTCTGAAAGCTAGATTGTAAAAAAATATTGTATTAGTATCATAAAATCCAGAAACTGCTGTCAAATCTTGAAATGAGGTTAGAATGTTTTGGTGATACACAGCTGGCAGCTCTCTTATGGACATTGCAGAAGTAGAACATATATTCCCTCTCCTGCTCTGCTTTGTTCTATTCTGTGTTACATGACAGAGGAAGTTAAACTTTAGCCTTTGCTCCTTCAATCCACTATGGTCCTTTTGTCAGCTGTGGAAAAAAAAAAAAAAAAAGGTAGTGAAATATTTTAGCTATCTGTCCTTAGCTAAACCATGAAGAATTAGAAGGATACAGATGATGATGATTTGATTCAGTGATTGTCAATTCCTTGATAAAGAAACTGATATGTGTAAATAGAAAATAGTGTGATGTGTATGGGAAAAAGCCCTTCATGTTCCCTAGAATCTGCTACTGTGATGTATATTATTAGGATTATGAGAGATAGTTAATGCCTTCTGTTTCCATACTTGTATTGGTAGTTTTTGCTATGAATTGTACTAGATCTGACATTACTTTTATCGCTACACTATTGCTTGAAGTTGCCCTATTTTAGCTGTTATGAAGAAAACAGCTTCTTATGTCAGTTTATCAGCACAGAGTACTACAGCAACTGAAGAATGTTTGGATATCCAGATTACATATTAATTTGCAGAGAAGTAGCAAATTGAAAGAGACCATAAAGTAAATGAACTAAACTAGGACAGTAAGACTAATTTCTTTATCATAATATAACACATTGTGATCATTAGATTTTCACCAAGAATGAATCTTACTTTCATTTTGTCTGTAATAGAGCTGGTGAAAAGCAGAAGGGAGAAGAATAAAACGTTTGGATTTTCCTGTCTGACAGACGCAGATGTAAAAACCCCTGAAGAGAGTCTGCCATGTGAGCTGGCAGGAATTTGATATAATTTACACTTAGATCAGCTTTTCTATCTGACTTTTGGGACTTTAGAGCTTATGTGACCAGCAGGCCTGGGAAACCTTGGGAAGGCCTGAACAACGTGTGTTAAATACAGTTTGTCTGGGTGCTTGCCCTGATATTCTGTGACAGGGGAGGTTTGGGCTCTTCTGTTAACAGAATAAATCTGCACAGAGGATGCAGGTGATGCAGGTGAATTTTCGTTACGTTCACTATTTTCATGAAATGTTGAGAGTTTAAGAAAATATATTTGATCAGAACTTCTTCACCCACTGAATCTTACACCCTTTCTTGGGTAGCAGTTATCTTTTGATTAAGTGGAAATTTTTCTTAAGTAAATTCTATCTGTACTCCAAATGCTACAATTGTATGTCACATGGCAATACTACGTGCCCACTAGGGTATCAGGATGGATGCTGCACCTATAACAGCTGAGATATCCATTTGCACAGGAAAAAAATCTGGTGCAGAATAGAGTGGTAAATTCGACAGTGCAATACTGTGCTCCTCAAGCACATTCCATGGGAGGCCTGTATGGTAAAACTTTTCAGAAAAAGGCAGAAGAGGAATAATACCAGTAGCTAACAACAGGAAGACACTTTTCGTTTCAGATTCCTAGGTCTCTGTAGTCAATAGCTGCCACTTAGAAAATGTCATTATCTCTGACAGAGGAGCATTAAGCAGAGCTAAACAAAAGGAAGAATTAGGTTTATTATCTTAAATTGGTTTATCTTAGAACTATCTGGCAACATGATATAAGTTTTAAATAGTGCATTAAGGAAATAAAATAGAAATGAACAATTATTTTAATATGATTGACCAAGAAACAGACAAATTGAAATGTGCGTAGGTCAATCATTTAATAAGCAAAACTGCTGCTTTGAGTCTTTGTTAATGAACGTACTGCTTACATACATGTAAAGCCATATGTTAAAATCAATGGTGTTGCTTCTAATATTAAATATATTGTGCTGCTTTGTAATGGTTTGGAGACTACCAGAACTATGGGAAGTTACCACTGAGAGTATTAAAGTCTTCAGCTTCTATTTCTTTGTTAAAACAAGATGGCCAGTTTTATCTCACAAAATTGCAGTTGATTTTTCTTGTCATAGCTCTTACAGATTGAAAAAGTTCAAATATTGCAATGTACATCCTCATTGGAAAACACATATTCTGAAAATATAGACTGCCATCCAAAAAACAGCAGGAGGGAAAGTATCAAGCATCAGTATTTCAAAGCATATACCACAAAATACTTTTTTTCAAGGTCAATGCTCATTTCTTTTCCTCCATGTCTAAACCCATTGTATTCTTGTGGCTCAAACTTCAGATTCAGAAGCTAGCAGAGGTTTGGAAGGAGAATGAGAAAAACATTTCTTTATGACATGATTCTGCTGCTAGTTGATAATGAAGATTCAGTCAGTGAGTAATGAACTCAGATCTTACTCTTTAAAAAGCAGAAAGCTACCTTATAAAGTAGAGTTTCAATTTTCTAAAATCATGGTTAATAAATTCCCCAGCTGCCTTCTTGTACCATAATGCATTCAAATTCAGTTTTCAAAGACCAGAGGTGTTATGATGCATTGTGTTTTCCTCTACCTCAGAACTGCTGTCAGACCTATGCATCCCAGAAAGTCAGCCAGCATGAATCTCATCTTGCACCTCTTGCCCCAGTGAGCCTGTCATTTGTGACAAGACAACTCACAGCAAACCTAATGCTAGCTGAAGTGGTGAGACTGAGGGTGGAAAGGTGGCTGGGAGGATGAGGAAACTGCAATTCTCTTCACCATAACTGAGCTGAAACAGCATGCTAGTCCCATTGCTTTTATGTACATATTTTTGGCAGTAAGTGAAATGGAATATGTTGTTTTCTGCTACCACAGAGAGTCATCCAGCACTTCAGTTAGTGAACACATTATTTCATTCCGAGGTTTTACTATTGCCACTCTAGATTCTGCTCTACTTGTACTGTCTATGAGGAGACATAGTAAACATGGTCAATTTAATCCCACTCTATGAGAAAGAAAATAAGTATATTTTTATCACACAGAGAAGACTTAAGATTTTAATTGTGAATTCTCAGGAAAACTAACTTTGGCTTGGAGGCTTCTCATGCTCTTTATCAGGAGATAAGAGGTAAAATCCTTTCTTCTAATTATTCTGCAATATTTTCTTGCATTCAGAGTGGCTTTAAAGCAACTTACATTTAAAGCCTTTATGTAGCAGTTTGATTAGGCAGCAGGCACAACAAGCAGTGCCATTTGGATGGTGTATACTTGCACTAGTTGTGGAGCTCTGAGGCATGGAGCCAGAGGCCAAATGACATTAGCTTCTTGCGAAATGCACTAATTGCCTTAGAAATGCAATGCCTGGAGGTATTATGTAATGGAAATTGTAAGAGAAAGGATGAAAGTCAGACTTTGTGTATTTAGTGAAGGTTATTGACGTATCTGTGACATCATTGATGAGCATTCACTAGACACTTTTTGTGTATATAGTCCAAATGCCAGTTGGCAACCAGTGCAATGCCACCCAGGTGGCTAGAAATTTGGTACTGTACCTATGAACATGCTCCAGGAGGCATTTCACTAATAGCCAGGTGCCTTTCAATCTCTATATAAAAAAGTTGCTAGAGGACTGACCACTGATCTTGTTATTACCATGACAATGCCATCTGAAGGTTTAACATGGCCATTCCATCCTCTTCAGAATTCCTCAGCTTGAACCACAAACGAAGATCTGGGACCATAGACTGCTCATGTTAGATCCATGTAGTGTGAGGGACTGCAAAATCCCAGTGGGCTTTTGACTTATTTGGGGAATTCAAACATCTTTTTAATAGCAAACAAAAGAGAAATAAGTGTGTCAGTGAGCTAAGGTTGTAGCAGGTCATGGCTCCTCCAGAGCAGCAGAAATCCCAAAGTTAAAGAAAGCATCCCTGAGCTTCATGTAGACAAAGAAGGTCTCTGGGTGAACCAGTTATGAGCCACAACAACCTGTCAGATTCATAACTCCAGAGGTCAGAAGAAGACTGTCAGAAGCCCAAAGTTGTGAACAGTGGAGCTTGTATCTCTAAACATATGATATCTAACTCCCTGGTATTTGAGAGGTTCACCACAGATTTGTTGGATTTTCTAGACTGAATTTTATTGATGGCCCCTCTAGTCAAGCAAACTGTTCTGTAGAAGGACTTTTGACCCACCCTACTAAAATTTTCTGATGTATGGGAAGAAGGAATGCAGTCCATGGGTTTGAAAGCAATTGTTCTTATCTGCTTGTATTAAGAGCTGAGAAAGGCAAGGAATTCAGAGAGTAATGCAGAAATTTTCCTACTAGTGAACTGTTCAAGTTGAGTGTTAGGGCTATGTCCAAGTTTGTTAATTTAATTGAAGATTTACAGCTGCCTCGTTGCCAAAAATCACAAGCCTGGTAAACAAAGCCCACAAAGCTTTTCGGCTTCATCTAGCAAGTTCACTGATGTTCAGCTGATGGTCCCGTTCTGGTACAATTGTAAAAGCCATGGAATCTAAACAGAAAGTAAGCAGAACCATTCTCAAAATTGCTATATAGGAGCAAAGATTCTATTGGGGACTCTCAAATGCTGTTGCTAAATTTTGTATTTTTATCACAGAAAATGATAATGTGGTGGTAAAAAATAATTAACTTTAATTAGATAACAAGATAGAATATATATTGCTGAAGTGGATCAAAGTAGGGGACTATGTGCTATGGCACCTGCTTTTTCACCCTGATGCATGCTGCAGAAGTGAGGAACAGGGTGGTGAATAACTCTAGAGTAGTCTGTCCTACGACACATCACTCAGATTGGATTCCTTTCATGACTCCACATAGGTCTTCCTGAGGGAGTCAGACTGGAAAGGAGCAACCTGGTGACCCCCTGCTTTATTTTTTCAGGAGCCTTATCTTTCCCATGCTTCTGCGATGTAGACCAAGAATTAATTCAGGAATCATTTTATATAGCAAGATGGAGACCAAATCAACCAAAACTTTAATCCTATCTAGATGTCCTGCTTTTACTTTCCCCGCTTTTTTCATCAGTCTTATTTTCAGAAGCCACAGCTGATATCACCTTGAGACACCACACTGTGAACAAAGAACGCTATTAATTTCTTGTTCCATCAGTGACTACTACATTTGAGTAGCACAAGGAGTAGAGGCAGGAAAGGAGGAGCTCAGGAGCAGATATTCAAATGTATTTCCAATCTCAAAGAATGGAAAGATTTTGGTGTCCTGAGTAACTAATCAGTTCACCTGAGATTTCACGTTCTGAAAAGGGACTGTACCCTTTCTCTACCTCCACTACAACCTAACTTCATACTTTCAGTGCTTCCATCAAGGCAAAAACCACTATTTAAATGATTATAAAACAATGTGATTTGATGGACCTTATCTTATATCTTGAGAGAGACCACTCAGTTGAAATTGAGAACATTATTCTTCCAAAGCAGGAAGCTCTTAACAACGAAGGAAATGACACAGTGGTTTCAATCCAATAACTTGATGTTCGTAGGAGCAATATTAAATCCTAGTTCAGAAAAGTTTTAGACAGTAGTGAATCAGATTGCTTCTTTATTTCAAACTCATAAAGAGCTCAGAGAGAGTTCGCCTCATAACTGGGAACCATGGAGTGCAACCACAGTGATGTAATTTGCCATGCACAAGTGATTAAAATCAGCATATCCACTCACAAGGTAATCTGCAAAGATTTTGCTGATACATGCTTCCCCAGGCTCAGAGCTTATCCATGTTACCCTCTGCTTCTGCATCTGCAATGCCCTTAAAATGCTTCTCATACAATGGACCAGACCATAGGTGTCTATTGGATGAGGGTGGACTCCTGCCTCTAATCCAGCAGTTATGCAAGTGTACACGGACAACAGTACAACTGTGTATTTTACCAACAGACAGAAGAGCAGGATTATGTCTAGTCCATTAGGAGAGTCGTATACTCTCAGATCCAAGCATTATGCCTAAATAAAATTTAATTGGTGGTTTAGCATCTTCCAAGTCTGCAGTGATCACCTTAACAGACACTAAGTGCTGAGTACCCTCAGCGAGGAGATAATTGTCTCCAGGAATAAAATGCAAGTGGTAAAACACTTTAAAAATGCCAAATATTTATTTTGCTATACTATTGCAATTTGTTAAAGTGACTATTTACTTTACAATTGTTCTTTCAGATGTCACATTATACACTTCCCCACCTTTCCTATTATTAGGATCCTTCATTGGTGATTAGCATTTGTAAAGCAACTAGAGTGTAATGGAACACTCCTCACCTTTCATGCTTTCAGTCAGGAGCCACAATAGCATTTGTGACGCAAACTTCAGCAGTTAGCCATAGCCAGATTGTTCTGAACTTTCTTTATAACCTTGTATATCAAGAGTGGAATTTCTTGGCAAGCACACAAAAATTACTATTATTTCTGTGAGCAACAATCAGTTGCTACTCTCTTTTGACGTGTGTCTAAGTGAGGAATGCGAATCTTTAAAGCAATTAAGTTGGGAAGCAGAAGAATGTTACATCATAAGGTTCAGAAAACAGAATGAAAAAAAAGACATAGAATAATGCAAGGAAAAGAAAAATGAGTTTATGTTTCCAGAGTATGTAATCCTCGATTTTTCTGGGGCTTTATCCATATTCCTAGAATCCCCAGTTTTGAGTCAAGACTTGAAAGAAATCAACAACAGTGATTCCACTGACTTCAAAGTTTCAGTCTTAGCAGGTGACACATATAAATAGCATCAGTTTTACCATGTAGCAGAAGATTTGTCCCCTCATGGAAGGTAGTATTACAAAAAACAAGAGTTAGTGTATGAAGCGTGGGAGGTTTGCCTCAGAGAATCATGGAGGAACATTGACAGTAGCAATGTGATATGGTACTTGCTTCATCTCAGCAGATGATTTTGGCCATGCAACACTGTTTAGAAAAGACAGAGACAGAAATAGAATAAAGGGGAATGGAATCAATGTTTGGCAGCAGTGATATGCAGCGGGACCTGACCTGTCACGGTGTTGCTTTGTAGCAAGAATGAGAAATAAACACGATTTTAGGACAAGAGTAGCCATGTGTGACTTTCAGCACAGCATAGGACTTTTCCAGCTCTGCTGTTGCCAGGTCTCAATGTTTAGAGCAAGAGCTTGGTGGAAAGAAGGGTTTATAGAAGTCATTCAACATTTGAACTACTTGGCTTGACAGATCTGAATGGGACAAACACAGCATAACACTTGTAGCCTGCTGAATAATTCCAGCAAATGAAGCAACAACTGGAAATTTTGCAAATTATTTCCAATTTAAAGAGTATATATGTAAAAAACAAGAAAAAAACCAGAATACTGTATCAGTGACCTTGAAGAAAACCTTGTATGCCATTTCACAACAGGCGCCAACAGGGGTTCCAACACTTCTCCGCACAAGTCACATGTGTGAATGTTTGGCCGGGGAGGAGAGGGAGTCAGAGCTTTGCCACTTAGGACACCTCCAGGGCAGAGGAGCACACAGGTGTGTGTGTGGGTGGGGAGTTTATAACTAAGGAAGAAGAAGGGAGAATGAAGAGATAAACCACACAAAGGGACTATGTTTGATCTTTGTTCTGAAAACTCAAAGACAGCAAGAGTAATGAAAGTTACTTGCTGTTCCCTGTAATGAGCAAACTGGTACAACATTCTGAAAAGGCTCAGAACTCCTCCAGTTTTTTTAAGGACAAGTCAATACATTTTGTCTCACTAGGAGCAAAAGCCCTTGTCTGCACAGATATAAACCTCTTTCCTTCCCTGACATTTCCTCTGTGAAATTCTGTACTATGTTAAAATCTTTGATGCAAGAATTTCAGTCACAGGTCATTCTGTATGCAAATTTATATTCCCTTGGTTATTTAAATCTCTATATTATATGCTCTAAAGCTTTTTACAGGCTCATTTGTGTGTCTCACAATTAAAAATTCTGTTTATATTTTTTCTCTTGTCAAGACATAATCAGCTTTCATGCTGTATCTATGCTATATCTTCAATAATTAGTCAGGTTTATAGGGAAAGCAGGAGTACCAATGCCATACAAAGTACTTCTCAGAGATGAGTCTGAAGCTGTGAATTCAGTTTTCATTCTGTTTTATCTAAAATCTTAAAGCTGTGGACTTCTGTCAAGAAAGCTTTTGTAATAACCTAGATTCCATTAGCTAACTAGCTCCCCCTCTTGAAACTCTACAAACATTGTCAGAAAATGAGTCAGGGGATGCAAAGACAAGTGAATGGAAATTCATCAATATTGTAGTTATTCAGGGGTTTTTTTCACTGTGTGGATTTGTTGTTTTCTTCATATTCAACCCTGACAGCTGAAGAATGTCCTTATTTTGCTGATGCTGCTGATTTCTGGACTGACCTTTCAAGCATGTAGAAGGGTGTCTGTTGCAAAAGAGTTCAGGGCTGCAGAGGTCACCCAAGTGCCATTGTCCAATAGAGACAGGCAGCAGAGCTTGCCCTCTGAAGAGCACTAGAGAGGGATGCTGGAGGACAAGGATGTCTGGAGTACAGTCTTGTTCAGCTCCACCGTGCAGCAGCCCCTGTATGGGGGCTCCAGTGAACACCAGGGCAGGAAGAGAAGCTCCCATCTGTTCAGGGGCACAAACATCAGCTGTGCCTCCAGAGGCATTCCTGCCTGACAATGAGTCCAGTTGACACGAGGAGGTGGCAGCTGTGCAGTTGTGCAGCTGTGCAATTGTGCAGCTGTGCTACAGTCCTTCCATAGGAATGGGGCTACAAACACCATAGATGGCTGCAGCCTGGAGTTTCTGTTTGGTTTTTTGTTTGCATTTTTTTTTTTTTTTTTTTTTTACTAAGACAGATACTATGTATATAGAGAGACTTTGGGTATCAAATGGGGAAATATATGTGTTTGCAGCTGAGAAAAATGTATCTTTAGTGACACACAGCCCTCATGATATGTAGCTCTTTGCAGATAGGTTTTACAAAGAACTGTTTTTACCCTGAAAATTTCCATTCTGAAAATGCTAATGTAATATCAAGATGGATAAAAGGCAGAAGGGAAGTCTTCCTTCCTAAAGAGGGGTAACTGAGATACCGAGTCATACTCAGGCTTCATAATACATTATTCAAGCATCCAAAGACTTCTTAGTTGAAAAAACATTTGTCAACCCTAAAGCAAGGAATAGAACTTTGGATTTTCCATTTCCAGGGTTTTCCTGGCAATGGGCTATAAATTCAGACTATTTCATTTATTCTTTCTCTCTCTGATGCCATGAATCTTTTATGCTTTTGGATACCGTAGCCTACTTTCAAAAGGAAGGATAGTAAGCAAGAGCACTGTATAATCAGGTGAGATTTCTTCTGGGTGGGAAAAAAAGGAATTTGAGACGTCTTCAGGTTGAAGATAGTGTAACTAATTTTCTGGGTAAAAGTAAATTGTTTGAAATGAAGATGACTATCACTAGCTTGATTTTAGGCAGAATTTGATGCTTTGTGTCATTTTCAAGGGCGTGTGTCAGCTAAAAAAGCTGTTTTGGCACTCCAGCAGACTGTATATATCTGTTGCCTTTCACTGTACCACAATGGAGCAGTCATCACAGCTAGTGATGCAACTGAGAGTTTATGCCCTTCTCATGCAAATGATGTGGCATTTACTTACTTCTCATATAATCCAAATGGTTGAGGTTTTACAGCTCTTACAGTCATTCCTAAATCTTTCTGATCAGCCTAAATACATCCTTGGAGATATGTCTTAGCTATTTATGTCTGTTGAATCCTATGTAAATCCGCAGTAAATCTTAGGCAGGAGAACATCTTTCAGTATCTTATGTCATCTGCCCCAAGTCATCCCGGATATCTGTTAAGATCTGGAAGCAAATTACCCATATTCTTCCCAAGAAACTTAACCAGAAAATGATGCTTCACTTAAATTCACCGAGCAGCACTTTTAGAAAAAAATAGCAAACACAAGAATCTCAATTTTACGTACCCATTCTAGGACAATTTTATGTGTAACCTAATTGGGCATGTGGATAGATACCATTTCCAGACGTCTTCATCCTCTCTCTGATATGTTTAAACTGCAAACTGTAAACACTGACCCAGTTAAAACTGTTATTCTTTTTAGAAAAATCTTATCTCTTATCTCAAGGATGAAGAAAAATATGTACAAACATTTACAGGAATAAAGAAAGGGTTTAGAAAGTGTTTAGAGGGTACCCTTTCAAACCTGCTGAAATACTTGAACCATTCAGATGAACTATGAAATCGGTGAAAAACAAAGAAAAAGGATTCCAGAGTTTTAGTCTGCAAATTGTGTTTCTACTTTACCTGCAAACAAAGAAAACTGTTAGATAAACAAGTTGAGGTAAATTTTGTTTTAATCCCTTCCCACATCTTTTAACAATGCATTATTTGCCCAAAGGCTGAGATCTATTTTACATCCAGTCTTCTCATTTTTGTTTTTTCAGTCCTCTCAAAACTAACTCTCTGCATGTTTTTAAAATAGAGTTTTAAGATTCAGTTCTTCATCTGATAATCTCAGAGAAACTCTGCCCAATTTTATCACTTGAAAATCTGAACTTCAAATGGTTTCACAAAAAACTAAAGTAAAACAAAACAAAAAAACCCCTCGTCATGCTCAAATTATGCACATTGGAAACATGTCACGAGGTGTGGTGGTATGTCTCAAAATGCAGTGTATTATTCTTGAAGTACTTTTTATAAACTGCACAAACACAAGCAGAAATGAAAGATCTGGTTCAGCATGCAGTAATGTTCTTTAATGCTCATCATGTTTAAAGCTGGGGGTCCTCTAGGCAAGAAGTGACTGTCTGGTTTGGAGGTGATGCAAAGAAGGTCATCTACATTAAATGAACTAGACTGGGCTCAGTAACAGTGAGCCATTCTCAAATACTAATGACCATCTGGATTACAGATGCAGTAGCCAGATTGTCTGTTGTGTCCACCAAGTGAGTTGTCTTACCCTGGGAAAAAACTGTCATCTGTCTGTCTTGCCCTGTAGACATGAGCTTTCTTCCAACCTGTCCACATGGATTTACTGGTGGCAAGGTCGTCCTGTTCTCTGGAACGTCACTCACTTGCATTTGCTGGCTGCTTAGCAGCTGCCAAAATTTTATAACAGAACAGAATGGCAAGGAGCTGGGAATAAGACCGTAAAACTGAAATATTTTGTATTTCTTTTTGGTGCATGTTTGCCAGTAGTTAAAGAAAACAATACCTATATATTAGCTGAATAAAAATTCTTTTCCCAGCTCTGTTTGTTAGATAGATGATGTCGGTTTTAGGATGTTTCTCATCTCAACTTGCATACTGTGAAACTCCTTTTCTTTTGTTTAGCAGAATAAGCAAATCACTGCAAGATCTAAAATTTTGTTTAAAAATGCACCATTTTGATTCAGCATTTAATTAACACATTTTTGTTTGGTTTTACTGTCTGAGTCCTGACTTTACTTTCATTTTATTAATTATGCTTTGCTTTTAAGAATGGCCAAAGAATCTGCAGTCTATATATTTCTGCTTTGTTTTTGTGTTTTTAACACCATTTATTGTGTGGAGAACTGTTAATGTTTTTTCTGAGTAGAAAATTAAGAAGTTAAATGTTCTTGAAGATTTTGTACTGCTGAATGTTATTCTTGCTTTTGAAATGCACAATTCTGAAGAAGCTTTGCAAAATATTGCGGATAGTGAATACATCAAGCACTTCCAATTATTCTCAGAGCTTCCTCATATCCTTGCAAGCACACAGAAAATTAAAACCTAAAAGTGGCTAGTGCTTGAGCTCACTTAAAATTCTGGAGAAAACAGTCCTTCCGGAAAAGGCTTCATCCCAAAATCTACAGGTAGATATCCTGGGGATTCATTTGTGATTGTCATGGTGAAGTGTTTTTGCTAATTAATTTTGCTAATGAGGTGATAAACAAACTAAGGGAGTCCTCTCCTTTTTGACAGTACCTCAGATTTCATTAGTAAGAGTTTGTCTGTGACAGTTGCAAGAAAATCCCAGACACTATTCATTACAAACAGCAAATGTAAGGCACTGTGATGCTCTGACACCAGTTTCAGACCAGAGCCTAGGAAGATTCTTTTAACTTTAAAGCTGGCTGTTCAGTAAGCTACAGTGTGAGCAGAGAAGGACATCCATGTTACCGTGAACACATCACATAGGAACATGCTGTGAAGGACAATGTAGGTGATGAGAAGAGGGGAAGAAAGGAGGAGGGCTACTGTTCCTCAGCCTGCTATGGAAAATATGCACAACTGTGTATGTTTAGGAACCTGTATTCCAGTATAAGTATATACTCTCTATTATGTGCTAAATAGGTTTGCAGTGTTGCATACTTAAGCACCTTGTTACATTGTGGCTGAAGGAAACATAGCTAAGAAAAAGGAGAAGTGAATGGTGAAAAGAGAATTAAAAAGCAAAGTAAAAGAAAAATAAAGAAGAAAGATGTTTCTTTTTGCTCACCTTCTTTGTGGACTGCTAACACAGTCTATATATATGTGTTTCTGTGTATATAGATGTAGACAAGTGCATATGGTTAGATTTTCAGAAAACCTGTGCTCAGATAGAGCTTTTATCTTCATTAAATGTGAAAGAGAATGAAATATATCTGCTTGAAAAAAAAATCAGATGTATGGTATTTCATCTAGCATCATCAGAAAAGGTGTTTTCCAAGCAGATCAGAAACAGTCTGTAGCTCACTGTAGTAATTCTGTTTGGAGTAAATGAGCTCTTAATTAGGTGAGGGCTGATTTCTTGGCATTTGAGACTCTTTGAACCTCTCAGACTGCTCTTCACATTTGAAAAAAAAAAAAAAAGTCACTCTTTGTAAAACTTCCTAGTAAGTAGGAACATAATATATATAGGAAACCAGGACTGAAAGCACATATCATTGTAAAGGGTATAGTGCAAAAGTGAACCAGACTTTTTTCACACTTGAAGAATTCTACTGAGACATCATTTGGCATATGCTAGAGTGCAAGATAAAAGTAGTATCTCCTGTAAATATAGGTGATTTGTGGACAAGAACGTGACAACTCAAAGCCAGGCTGAAAAAAATCCCCTGCTGTGTCAGGCATCAAAAGCACATCAACTTCCTTTTGAAGCTGATTAGTTTCCTGTCCTCACAGTAGCAATGGGAAAGCTGGTTTTTAGCTTTGTTCCCGGGATGATTTGAAACTACTTGATTTCCATCATGAACTTCTTCATGATGGTGGTATACTCATGGCCCTTGTACACTCATCTCTCTACAACATTGGCTGCAGCTATGTTGCTAAGCATGCCTGTCCCACAGACTGATTTCTAGTCCCCTGGCCCAAGTAATGAAGACTGGCTGATATTCAAGGGCAATCCTCTGTAGAGTAGAAGAGCAGATGAACCCAATCCACACTATACTGTCCATATGGTGCTTACATACATTTAAAACATAGTGACTGTTTTTATCTGTGGAGGTGGTACAATTCATCATATTTAAAACTGTGAGGACTGTGTGCAGCCCACAGAATGGTGTTACCATGACATGAAATAGTGAGTAAATGTTGCATGGTCTGGGCTGTACCATATATGTACTGGGAATGCTTGAGGATTCCTACATCTCTTTTGGTAGAAACTACTCGATTTCTTCCTAAAGAAGTCCTGGAAGTGAATAAAGATTATACATAAGCAGATGAGCAGGTAATTAGCATAAAGGAGCGAAGTGGGGAGCTGAGTTATCCAATTGTATCTGCACCCATAGGCTTTAGCTTTGGCAGCGTTATTTCCCTTACTGATTTTCGCCATCATCAATTTTTTATGGAAGGCAATCTTATTTTTTCGTAGGCCAGTTTTTGCAAACCAAATAATACAAGCTCTTTTAGTCTCCTTTCACATAGTAATTTCTCCTTTCCCCAGATCATCCCATTACTCCTTCTTTATGAACAGCTTTAATGTATCTTCCTGGAATGTGAATGACTATGCTTTTACACAGTATTCCAGATGAAGTGTTTTATAGCGTTTAATAAAAAAAGTTAAAGTATTTCTTCACTTTAGAGAAAGATCTTGAGAAAGATATCAGAATATTGCATTTATCTTTCTCATATTGGCTTTACATATCTTGTTCATTGCACACATATTCACAATGCAGACATCTCAGACTCATGCACTCGTCTAGACTTCTCTCATAATCAATAGAGAGACATGAGTGATTCATCTCATTGTGACGTAAAGGTCTGAAAAAGGTCAGATCAATAATGTCTGGAAGTGCCTGTTTGTCTCCTTTGACTGCAAAAGTAGGCTGGATTGAGCAGTTAGGGGAAATACGTCTACACCCTAGACATTTGAAGTTAGGTCAGATGAATCCCTGATTGATCAATACTGAAATGATCACACTGACCTTCCTCTTTGCTCTCACTAACACATGAGAGCTCCTAACTCACAAGAATTATTATTGTTATGAACCTGTAATTGCAGGAGCTTCCATATGCTGTATTAATTAGGTAATTCATGAATTTCTATTAGCTCAGTCCTCAGGGTCAATATAAAATTTCTACTGTGTGATTTCAAGTTCAGAGAATCACAGGATGGTCAGGATTGGAAGGGACCTCTAGAGATCATATAGTCCATCTCCCTGCTAAAACAGGTCCACCTAGATCAGGTCGAACAGCAGCATGCCCAGGTGGGTTTGGAAACCTCCAGAGAAGGAGATTCCACATCCTCCCTGGGCAGCCTGTGCCAAGGCTCCTTCACCCTTACAGGAAAGAAGTTTCTCCTCATGTTCAAGTGGAACTTCCTGTGTTCAAGCCTGTGTCCATTACTCCTCCTTCTGTCACTGGGCAGTACAGAATAAAGACTCTCCCCATCCTTCTGACAAGTGTCATCCTTCATACAAACTGTTGCTATCTCCTAGTTGGCTCCATTTTGTAATTACCATAAAATTTCAGCTCCTCTGTTAACTGTCTATGTAAAGGAAGCTTAAATGGCTTAGCAATGTCTACATAGAAAAAATGTATCTTCTATTAAATCTTAATTTTTTTAATTAAAAAAATCTAGGAAGAAATAAATAGTCATTTAAAAATGTTTCTTGGTAGTCTGTTACTACATTTACTGTATTTTCAATATAATTCCATGGAAAATTATGATTTTTCATTTTAATTCCTGAGGCCTCACTGATGGAATCCTAATTTTTCTTTTCTTAAATATTACTGTTTTTTTTCTTGTCTTTTCTCATTTATTTATTTCATAAAAATCCAAGATATAAGACTTGCAATTTCTTGTGTCAATTCTTTCAATAATTTTGGATTGTTTCCCCTCCTCCTCATGACTTCTTCAGGTTGAACTCTGAATTCTGTATCTATCTTGAATATAATACTCATTTCAATACTTTAATTTCTCTTTTCCTGCTTTCTTTCTTCTCTTCCCAATCAATGCTATCTTTATTGAAAACTGAGACAAAATATTCCTTTGTTGCCTGAACTTCATCTAGACTGTTTAGGTTCTCTTGCACTATCTCACTCCCAGTGATGAGGAGCTCTCTTTCTTCCTTCCTTCATCTCTTCTTGCTTATATGGCTGAGGGTATTTATCTAAATTTTTGCTGTGATATGTAACTCAGCTATAGTATGTCAGTTCTCACTTTGTCCCTTCGTTTTCTCACCTACAAGTTATATCAAGATACTTATTTTCACTCTTCTTCTCAGTTGCTCATAGAATCTCTGCTTTCCTCTAACATTCCATCTCATGTAATTATTTATCCACTTCAAGGTAACATATTTTCTCCTTGCTTTGATAATGAAGAACAGGTAAATTCATGAATCTGACAAAGAAATTCCATGCCTCAAATGAGTCTTTGAGTTCTTCAACTCAGTTGACATTACTTCCTAATTACTTTAATTTCCCACAATCTATTTCCTGAATTAAAAACAGGATCTGTAGATTTTTTTTTTTAACTTAAATCAGTTCATCATTACCCATTGCAAGATTTCTTCTGTGCTTAGACATCATAGAAAGGTTTTGTTGCTTACCAAAAATAAGCCAGCGTGAGGTGGTAGGCTTTGTCTGTAGTCAATGAGATAGAGAACTCCAGAACACAAGTGTGCCCATGGAGGGTCTAACTCCCCCTCAGAAGACTGATCTCAGCTTCTTGACTTAGAGGCATCTTGTCTCAAACAGCTTGGACAGCTGTCCTGGATATTGCCTTTGGACCCTAGAGTTGGTGAGCTGTCACTTTCACAGATATGAGGGCTCTTGTGTTACTAGTGACATTTGTTCCCCATTCTGTATGTAGGCGGTTGATCTCCCATGGTCATTTAACTCCCAGCAGTGTGTCATGTGTGTTTTGTATGTATGCATGTGTCTGAAGTGTTCTACAAATCTTGAGCCATATTCAGATTAAACTAGTTATCTGCAGGCTTCTAACACTATTTCAGAATGAATTCCTGTACATTGCTTTCCTAATTTATTTGTGACCCAAGACAAGACCATCTCACTTGTCCTATCACTTCCTGTTTGTGCTATCTCATGGAAACAATGTATTGGTACAATGATATTATTATGATAGCATTCTAATGACTATGCAACTGAGCTCACTGCCTTTACTTTATTTCTACCAGGTCTGATTTTAGAAAGAAGTCAAAGGAGACTGCAGCTTTCGCATTAGCAGCACTTGATGAAGTGAATGTTCTGTTACAGATGCTCCTATGAAATTTTTTCTTGCCCTTTCCCCCCTTTATACATATGCTGTAGTATACTGAATCCTTATTTTTACTTGTCTCAAGCCACTAATATCCTTTATTCATTTTGGCCCCTAGAGCAATTAACTTAATCAAGTCTCATTCCATTTTTTAAAACTATGGCAGAACCTGGAGGAATAGATGAGACTATTCTGTCAATTAAGGAGTCACAGGTAGCTGATTTGCATTATAACAATTCCATTTTATTGTTTCACTGGGATCCATTTTCTCTTCCTCATACTCTTTTTTCTCTCCCTTTTTCTTCTTCAGTTGCTTCATAGCTTGACCTTTATCTTACTGTTGCCTTCCTTTAAATTTTACTTATCCTCAGCTTTTTTATTTTGTAACATCTTTCTAAGAAAAATCACAAACTGTACCAGTGGTCAAATTGAGTGACAAGGGGTTTGAGCAGAATAAGCTGAAGGTGATTAGTTCTGTTTTGAACCCTATCGGCTGCTATGGTAGCTGTAAGAGCTGATGTCATGTCCAGGCTGATGGTTTAGGAGACCTCCAAGCCTGTCACCGTATATGTATCTTTAGTAGTCTCCCAAAAGGAAGTAAATATGTAAAACTAACCCCAGCAACCACTGGTCTTGGTGATGAAAGACATGTCACTACCTTAAAAGTGGCAAATCTCAGGAATTTACAGAATCTTTTCATTCTGTTTTATGAAAAAGTAAAACTGTTTTGCTACAGAAAGTGCCTTGAATTTATAATTTAGCTTATAGTTCTGCTTTGCTAGAAGTGTAGTGAACTATGTAATCTAGCAAACTTTGTACTTCCCAGGGACAGTCTCTGAGAGATTTCAGCAACAATTTCAGTTTAAGTTTAAGCCCTACCAGTCAGTAAACACATCTTTTCCTGGTCTAGAAGCAGAAATCATGCAAACAAAGAATTTTCATTCCTGAAGTTGAACAAAACAACCAACCCCAGCCTTCTTCATTTTTGGAGAAAAAAAAAATCACATTTTTTCAAAACAGAAAATTGTTTTCAAAATTTATCATGACGTTTTGATGCTTAAGTTCTAATGTGCTCTTTAGGTGAAAAAAGAGAGCTAGGGCTTCTAGAATTCAGGTTCTGAATTCTGCATTAAAGTTACCTGGAAGCCTTGTCATGTGTGAACTTTAAGCACGGCACATGATAGAGCTGCCTTGAAACTGCAGTCTGAAATTCTAGGTCAAATTCACTTGTGCTTCAGTGGAAATTTGAAGTAATATATATCTGTGAACCAATGCTTTTTCAGGGAATAAATGTCCACTCTGATGAAAACCTATTTTAGTGGGAAATTCTGTACTGGTGCTAAGTAAAATAATAGGAATAACAAATATCCCACTGAGGGAATATTTGGTAAGTATGCAAATATGAAAGTGAACTGAATAATAGGGTGCAGCTGGTTCTTAGTCTTATATTTGACTGTTGCTGTTCACATACAGTATAACAGCCGTGCATGGGGGAGGAGTGTTAACATGATATTCAGTGAAGGCTGCATGGCGTGGGTGTATCACAGTTCCAGGAAGAGCCTGAGGTTATGGTTAACAGAGTTCACGCCAACTCTTGATTTTAAAATGTAGTGGCACACTGTAAGTCTATTGCTGACAGAATGAAGTTTTACTGATGCTTGACATGGTGACTAAACTATTAGGCCCATCCAAGCTCAAAATATAAAGCTGTTTTCTGACAGCTTATCAGAAAACAAGACTAACTGCTCTTCAGTTGAATATTTGTTAAACCTCTCTCATTCCTCAAGCAATATAAATTCTTGTGACACACACTTTGAAAATCCACTTATGTATTTTGTTTTGTTTGGGAATTCAGATCTGCTTTCTATACAGAGAAAGATTGAATTGACTTTTTATTTTATCAGACATTCCAAAATACAAAATAAGTTGCTATTAGCTTTTTTTTTTTTCCTAAACCTGTAAATCTCTAGCAATCTCTATTATTACTGCTTGCAAAATTTAAAAAACCCTGACCCATGAAAAATATAGCAAAAACATCTTGCGTTGTCACAAGATAGTTCTTTCCTCACATCCTGCTTCTTCCATTGATAAATTTGAGGATTCTTTGCTTTGAAATACATTTAATTAGTTCTAAAGCTTGTATGCAAAACAATCACAGAGCACTCCTTGCTCTCCTTTTTTGTTGTAGTGAGTGCACTAAGAAAACAGTGCTACCTCTAAAACTTTAGGTTCTCCGCAACTGATTAAGAATGTGTTTCTCATTCTGTCTCTTGACAAGCTTAGTGTATTGCTTGGTATTAGCACTTTCAAATCTCTCATGTTTCTCATTATTTAGTTATATCATAGAATCATAGAATGATAAGGATTGGAAGGGACCTTTAGAGATCCAACCTTTAGTCCAACCTTCCTGCCCAAATAGGTCCACCTACATCAGGTCGCATAGGAGCAAGACCCAAGTGGGTCTTGAAGACCTCCAAGAAAGGAGACTTCACACCCTCCCTGGGCAGCCTGTTCCACTGCTCCCTCACCCTCACAGTAAAGTAGTTTTTTTCTTATATTTAAGTGGAACTTTTTGTGTTCCAACTTCATCCCATTACCCTTTGTCTTGTTGCTAGATACCATTGAAAAAAGAGATATCCCAACCCCCTGACACCCAGCAATTATATACTTGTAAATATTAATGAGATCCCCCTAGTCTTCTCTTCTCTAAACTCAACAGTCCCATTTCCCACAGCCTTTCCTCATAAAGGAGATGTTCCAGTCCCCTAATCATCTTTGTGGCTCTGTGCTGGACTCTCTCCAGAAGCTTTCTGATGAGGATGTTATGGGAGACAGTGTCAAAAGCCTTGCTGAAGTCAAGGTAGATGACATCTGTTTCTCACCTCTCATCTAACCAGCTACTTGTGCCCTAGTAGAAGGCTATCAGGTTGGTCAAACAGGATTTCCCCTTGGTGAATCCATGTTGACTCCCCCGATAACCATCTTTTCCTTCATGTTTAGTCACTACATTCAGAATGAGTTGTTCCATCATCTTTCCAGGGATGGAGGTGAGACTGACCGGCCTGTACTTTTCTGGGCCATCACTATAGTGGATGGCCCAGAACATACAGGAAAAAAAAGAGAAAGAAAAGTAATTACATGAATGAGATACCTTATATATCTAGCCAGTGTTCTAATTTGTTTCATTGTGAAGATTTTTGGTCACAAACGAACAAACAAATATTTTCAAATCTCTGGGAAATATGTCTGTTTTCTCCTTTCTGCTTTCCATAATATTGCAGTTTTGCAGTAGAATTAGAATTGTATCTGTAGAATGGGAGTATGCTTACAAGAAATTATTTTTGCAGTTTTCAAATACTTAAACATTGTTTCTCATTTAGTTGCCTCTCCCTCTCCCCAAAGCCATTTTGGTGAGCTCTACACCTCTGTTGGCACATATATTCTATCATAATCCTACATTTGAGAAAGCTGTTTTATCTTGAAACATACATTTTTAATTAAAAATTTCACTTATGCTTGGAAAGCTTAGGTATGCGTCACCATCTACAAGCCTATTTTTTCAATAGTAAAAAGACATATTGAAAAGCAGGTCCAGTATTGAGGAGAGCATGGATTTAATCAGTTAATTATATGGTTACACTAGTCATAATCACTTTATTTACTTTTAATGGGAAAGAAATGGATATTTCCAAAGGAGTTTTATTGTCCTCTGTGTAAATAACTAATTGTTTTTTTATTAAATACTGAAGTACTCAACACGCCCTGTAAATGCAGTCTGCATGTGAAACTAAATCCCTACACTCCACCCAATTCTCATTTCATAGATAGACATGTAGTTGCATCCAAATAGTGCCCTGGTTCACCTTTGGGTAAACCTGTTTCCATTCATTTTCCTCAAGATGTGAAATACTCTGCTTAATTATTGCAATGTTCATCAATGACTTTAATAGATGTTATCTGTCTTTCCATTCACATAGTTGGACAGTCATCTCATCTAGGAAGGCACCAGAGCTGAATCCAGGTGGGATAGAAATCTGAATCAGGCTGAAGCAGTTAAAACAAATATCACCTATCATATACATCAATTGGAAGCTAATCCACCCATTCTACCATTACAGAAAACATATTCAGGTACAGAGTCCAAGTCTCTCACTTCTCCCCAGAAAAGCATGTGCCCAAGGGCCCTTGTTTTATCTAGTTTCATCCACATTGCAGGGCTTTCACTGTCATTCATATTAAAAGAAAAACAAGCTGGAAAATACAGAAGACAGTTTGAAAACATCTGATCTTAGATGGCTGGGATGTGGAGATTTAATTCTGATCTAGTCACACTAGGTTGCCTTTCTAATCAATAAGGAGAACTAGGAACTTTAAAGATGTGATTCATCTGACCTATATTCTGTGACTACTGTAGGTTAGGATGAATCATACCCAAAAAGTGTCTATTTCTTTCTATTGACTATAAGGAGAGTCTAAACAAATGGCTCAGTTGTAGACAGCTACATTCACTTTTGTTGCTAGTCAAAGATGTGCTGGGCAGTGGCTAACGAATTAAATTACTAAGAAGGAAAGATTCTGGGTAGGAAAAATACAAGAAATATTGTAGGGAAAGTAACATCAAGGGAGGTGCACACTAGTTTGAAGTAAAGTAATAGAAAAAAACCAGAAGTTATGAAACGGAAGAGGTCAGGAAAGTCTGAGTCTGAGTTCAGTTGGCATTAAGATATTACTATATCAGAAAATAATTTAACTCAATGGAACCCATAGACAAAAGCAAAGAGTATGAGATCTTTATATCTGTACTGTATGCAATTTGGGGATTTTACTTCAGCTCTGGACTGAACATCCCTGAAATTAATATGTTTCTAAGATAACCAAAGGACTCATTGCTTCTTATGATTCCTATATTCCCCTGAAGGGCCAAAGCACATTTGGTGCACTCCTATAGCACAGCCTTCAGAAGAGATCTGGTTTGTAAACATTGAAACCTCTCTGTGAACTCAGCCAATGTGCAATAAGTGGAGATGACTGAGAGAGATATTTCAAGACTGCACAACTGCTCTGAACTGGGATGCTAATGTAAATGCAGCCTAAGATAGACAGTTTGTGTACAAAATTTAAAATTGTAATGAAACAGTCCTCTTGACATAACTGCCTAAAAACCTGATGGAGTTGGTGAAAAGCACATATTTCTGAGAGCTGCCAGATCATCATCAATTCACTAGATGAACTAAGGAGGACAAGATTTTCCTTTGGAAGTCTTTGCTGGCACTTCTCACTCTGTGTTGATTGTATGGGGCACGTGAGGAAAATCTAGCAGGCTGGCACTAACTCTGACAGTATACAAGAGTGTGTGACGGGTCTGATGGGAGGAAAAGCAGGGGTAGGACATTCTGGTAGGGAAACAGGTACACAATTTGAGCTCAAGTCCTGATTAGAGATTGAACTAAAAGTTGATGAAACCAGAAGACAAGGAAACAGGTGCAAGGAGTGAAGAGATGACATGCCAAGTGCAAGGAAGTGAATTTAAATTTGAAATACTCTCAAGCTAAAGTACATTTTTACATTAAGGCAGAGGACAAAACAATACATATGGAGAGTTTTGTTTGCATTTGCATCACATTGTCCAGACTTTCTGTTGCTATAGTTTTGTACCACCTGTCTGCTCTCAAAAATTGTTTACCTCCTTCAGTACTATGCGGGATTATTTAGAAGGTTATCTCAGCATGATAGATTGAGTTACCTCTCTGGCTTCATACGCTGTCAACCTGAAATCTGTAAAAAGTTCCTGTTGAACTATCATCTTATTCCCTTATCTCTGATTTTATTTTTTTTAAAGAACAGTGTACATATCTTAATCACAGTACCTGATTATTTTATAAGGAGCCAGATGTGTTTTTTTCAGAAAACTGTGAGAATGGTGAATGTAAAGAAATACATCAGCATGCAAAAAGACCACAACATGAAGATGAAGCCAGTTTTCCTTTCAGCTTCATTGAATGATTTTTTTTTGCATCAATTATAAAACACATGCAGTTTTGTTCACTTGTGAATTGCTGTTACTGAAGATTGTGATCCAGCTTTTCAGGTGATGTGAAGAAATGCGTTTTTATTGGCTTCAGTTTACTGCTTTCATCTATGTCTTCTAAAGATACCACTTGTAGGATGACATATACTTTTCAACCAGTGTATCATTCTCTTAGTCTTGGAAAGACAACGTGCCTGAAAAAGTTGGAGATGGATTCTTGTACAATAACCCAACTGATTGTTTGCTAAGTTCCTTTCAATTATATCTGTAGAAATCTATGGAAATCAGTGGAAAATCTCATATATCAATCAAAATCAATTTGTTTGTATGCTAGGGGATCATTGGAGCTCTGAAGCCCTCATTAATGTTGATAGGGTACAAATGGCAATCACCTTCCATGTCCAGCTGAAGTTTGTAGAGATAATAGTTGGAAGAAATGTTTACTTACATGTAAGCTGAATCTATTTAACAGACAACAAGTGAGAAATCACATTCTGCTCTTATAAAGCTTTTTGGGTTTTGGTTTTTTTTCTTTTTTCTTTTTATTTTTTTTAAAGATCATATTTTCAGCCCTAAGACTTTACTCCTCTCAAGCATTACAATTAGATTTCACAAAGGAAGTCAGTGTGAGGAACAGGAAGCTTAGGTAGGGCTTAGTCAGAAAGAAAGCTCCTGATTCTGAGAATTATAAACAACTAGTGTGTCATTCCCAGCTTCTGTATGACAGAGTCTGTGAGCAATTAAACATGTTGTTTGCCTGATTCTCCCTTCTTCTGTGTATGAACATTATTTTTTACATCTCTCCTCTTCAGATATTCTGTACCTGGCCTTGATATCTATGGATATACCACAGAGCTGAGCTTCTTCATCCTTCCAAAAGTATAACAGGGCTAAAAATCTTCAGCAAGAAGAGAAACATGATGCACGGACATCAGAGGGAAGAATTGTAGATGAAGTCTGCAGTTGGACTCTAACTTACCTGAGTCAGAAATTGTGCACAGCTGGGATGAAGGTAGTTGCCTCTCATTTCTCGTAGAGAGAGAGAACGAACTAGATAAAGAGCTCCTCTTTCACCACAAAAATAAGAAGACTCTCTAAATCCTCCCCGTTGCAGACATCTTCATGATTTCTAAAGAGTATCTGGCCTCAAGATTCCATCCACATTTTTTTTCAGCCCTTCAGAAGAAAATACAATTAAGTATTGTGCATGGAAATTGTGTAAAACAGGGCTTGGTGAATGGGCACCTCTCTTTGCCAGAAAGAGATGGTCAGTCTGATCAGCAAACTCTATCTGAAAAGGAGCTAAAACAAAGATGAGGGTAAACCAGAGGATGAGCTGTCTCTTTTTTGTTTAGTATGTCTAAATGATTTCAGGAAACAGAGGTAGCAAACTGCAACTGATATTGTGAAATTAAAATGGTAATGTTTTGTAAGTAGCAGCCATAGTGTAGGGTCACAAGATAATGGAAGGGTTTCTTTGTACTTCTTTATAGCTAGTGATGTAACCTCTTTATAATTTGAGGAGAGAGAACTATAAAGAGCAAATTCCAGGTTTGATATTTGAACCTGCATGGAGCTACAGATCGTCCTATAGCTATAAGTTAAGTGGATAAGCACCACTGAGCTGTTGCTAGCACTGACCTACACAAAAACTTGTAGTCTATGTTAGCTCTAATCAGACATAAGAAGCTTAAGTTTCTCAACTTTTAATCTAAAACGTTTTGGTTTTAATCCAGTTCCTTAGAAGGCATTATAACTTTTGCTATTTAAGAGCTCAGTCACTAGATCCTCAGGAGGCTTAGTTTATTATTTCTTTTGGAGAAAAAAAATGATATAATTTAAAATAATTATAGTAATGAAGAGTGATTTTTAACATTTCAATAATACTTAAGTCTTTAAATAAAATATATACAGTCAAAGAGCAATTCCCTCACAACAGAAATTTTAAATCTTATGTCCTGCTTTATGTAAGTCAAACTGTAGATCAAAACAGTTCCCTCTGTCCCTAAATTCACTATACCTGTGCCAATTTTAAATGTCATTTTCTATTAAATAAAAAAATGTTTATCCCTCGTGCTTCTTGTGGTAATAGTATATATGGAATATAAGAATTATTTTAAACTAATCTCTGGACTCTAATAATTTTTAATAACTTGCAATCATAGAAGCATAGAATCATAGAATGGTAGAGTTGGAAGGGAACTTTAGAGATTATCTAGCCCAACACCCCTGTCAAAGTAGGTCCGCTTAGATTAGGTCACACAGGAACATGTCCAGGTGGTTCTTGAAGGCCGCCAAGGAACGTGACTTCACACTCTCCCTGGGCAGCCTGTTCCAGGGCTCCCTCACCCTCACAGTAAAATAGTTTTTTCTTATGTTTAAATGGAACTTTTTGTGTTCCAGCTTCATCCCATTAGCCCTTGTCCTGTTGCTAGATACCATTGAAAAAAGGGATATCCAAATGTCTTGACATACATCATTTATATATTTGTAAATATTAATGAGATCCCCCTAGTCTTCTCTTCTCTAGACTCAACAGTCCCAGTTCCCATAGCTTTTCCTCATAAGAAGATGCACCAGTCCCCTGATCATCCTTATGATCCTGTCTGGACTCTCTCCAGAAGTTCCCTGTCCCTCTTGATTTGGAAAGACCAGAACTGGACACAGGACTTCAGATGAGGCCTCACCAGGGAAGAGTAGAGAGGGAGCAGTACCTTCCTTGATCTGCTGGCCACACTCTTCTTGACGCATCCCAGGATGCCATTGGCTGCCTTGGCCACGAGGGCACATTTCTGGCTCACGGTTAGTTTATTTTCAACCAGCACTCCCAGATCTCTCTCTGCAGAGCTGTTCTCCAGCAGTTAAATCCCCAGCCGGTACTGGTGCATGGGGTTGTTCCTTCCCAGACACAGGACTCTGCACTTGTCCTTGTTGAACCTCATGAGGTTCCTCTCTGCCCAACTCTCAAGCAGGTCAAGATCCTGCTGAATGGCAGCACAGCCTTCTGGGGAATCAGCCAGTCCTACCAGTTTGGTGTCATCAGCCAACTTGCTGAGGGTACACTCTGTCCCCTCATCCAGGTCGTTGCTGAAGATGTTGAACAATATTGGCCCGAGAACTGATCCCTGTGGAACTCCCCTGGCCACAGGCCTCCAACTTGATTCTGTGCCATTGATCACCACCCTTTGGGTGCTGTTCACTCATCCAAGGCACACTGCCTGAGCTTTCTGATGAGGATGTTATGGAAGACAGTTTCAAAAGCCTTGCTAAAGTCAAGGTAGATGACATGTAATTTTGAAGTAAAATGTATCTGAAAGACTTTTGTTTCTTTCTTTGCTATGTGTGAAAGTGACCGTAACAGGTTCTTTCTTAGATCTCAGAGATCTATCACTGGATCTCTGAGAAGGACTCTTTCATTCAGTTTTGTTCAATCTTTCCAGATAATATGAATGTTCCTACAGTATTTATGAGATTTCAGGTTCAGTTTTGATTTGGTTTTTCATGGACTGGGTTTTATACTGAAGTTCTACCAAGTTCTCGATTTTTTAACATCTTATAATAGGATTGTATCACTGCAATTTTCCGGAATCTTATTTCTGAAAGGAAGGAAGCATCTTGTCTCCAGTTCTGTCAGCATAAGAGCATCTTATTGCTGTGCCCCAGCATAGTAGGAGCATAAAGTAGCACATGGCCATTTTTATGTTGTTGTCAAGACCTTTCTGTCATATCTGGAGGTCCAGGATAACATCATCAAAATCATGAAAGACAAGGCTGGGAGGAGTGATAGATAACAATTCCATGAGAAATATTGTCTTGTTCTAGGACTCAGAGTGGAGAGAGATGTGCTGGTGATACAATAGATCATTGATGGTGAATGACTCTTTGTGCAAGACTGTGCAATTTTCATGGCTCTGCAGTTGTATCCCAGCTTCTTGCCTTTTATGGCAGGTATTTCTACAGTGCTGGGCATCTAAGGAGCCAGCTCACCAGAGAGCCAAGGTTTCAGGTTGCACCTGCTGAAGGTAGAGCGGAAGTATTATCATAGTGCCCTTGCCGACATCAACAGCCACTTGCAGCTGGTTTGGTACTAAAACAGAAGTGTAAAAGAGTTTATGTGAATTATTCCAGCAAGTGGGATTAAAAATTCTTGGCATTCTCTTCTCCTTGGTTTACTTTTCTCGGAAAGGTTAGAAGAAGGGATCTTTGTGCTTTAACTTGGGATAAGCTGGGCTTTGTTTTGTTTTGATTTTTTCCCTGTCTCTTCAGACTGTGGAGTAGATACTCTCATCAAGTACATGGAAAGGCAGTCCATAATTTGGAGACTCCCTCAGTTTCTCTACTTTTACAGATATGCTTTAATAGTAGATCATTTGTTAGATGCCTACCTTCCTTTGAGTAATCTGTCCTCATCTGTGGTCTTAAATGGTCTTCCATGTGCACTTAATTTGTTCTAAATGACCCAAGTAAATCATGACTGTGCTGATAGGACCCCAGTAAAGCAGATTATCTAGTCCTTAGGGATCATGATTGAACTGCACCTATCCTGAATCCTTTTTAGTTGGAAGGACTGGTCTGTATGCTTGTCCTTCAGTAAGAGGTGAGTGCAGCTGGGCAATCTCCACTGCATGATGCTGATTTAAGTTCTTCCTTCCAGCAGTCTCTCTCTGTGGGGCCAATAAACAGTAAACCATATATTTGCTTGCCATTTTTTTTTTTTCCAATAGCAACAAGAAATTTCAGCATCTACTAGCACCTGGCTGTTGTCTTGACTGTATCAGGTGGGACAAATGAGCTTATTGTCCACCAGATATAAGAGTTAGTGGCTCATTCTCTGTCTCTTGGATGAGGAAAGCTTTTTACCCAGTACTGTTTCTATTTTTCACTTCAATGAGGAGAAGAGTTGTAGCTTGGTGAACAGAGGACACCTGGACAGGGATAGCAAAATGTACCAGGACATTAGGAAGTATATTCTCTCACGTCTTCAGCATCCTCAAGTTGTGAGTGTTGATATGTCTTTTTTTGGGCTTTGTACTGTGTTCTCTGGAAGTGCAGGAAAGAGTGGAAACATAGGGACCAGGCCCTCTGAGTCCCATTTGTTTGCTCTTCTATGTGAAGAGACCAGGAGAGAGTAACTGCATATTCACATTAGGTATTTTAAGTGTAAGGGTAATCCATAAATTATGTCTATCTATATTAATAGATGGAAAGGAATCTGTTTTTTCTGCAGAGGAGAAAAAAGTGGATAAAAATTCTATAGAAAGACTTTTTAAAGTAGGAAGATGGAAGCTAGGCAGAACAAGAGAAAATATAATCCAGAATCTTAGTACTACTCATAAATCACACTGTTCAAGGGTAGGTGAAGAACACATGACGAATTCACAGATATATCTTATATGATGTATATATAGGCATATGTATGTGCATACGTATATATATATATATATATGCACCCCGGGCCATCCTTTTTTTTGGAAGCTATCAGTATAGCGTATACACAAACATGTTACTGGACTGACTTGTGTGGCCTTCTTGAAGGCTGCGTAGCTTATAAATGTTAAAAACACTTATAAAGTCTCCATTCTCCTCAAGCATGTAAAAAGCATCTTGATGAAGTTTTCCCAACTAGTGATGAACTGTTCTCACTGACGAGAGCTTGAGGCAACCAAATGCACAGTGACAAATGTCTCGCAGAACATGAAAATGTTGATACATTTGACTACTCCACTCTAGGAGTGGGGTGGTCAAATGGGGACAAGCAGAAGGCAAAAAAAGTTCTTGTTTAGGGTTGTTAGGTTAACTTGAGGTGCAGATATTGGTATTTTCCTTCACATAAAAAGACAAGTTGATCCTTTTTAGTCACAAAAGAGGAAAGTGCCAAAGATTTGAAATAGATTGGCAATATGAGCATGGCTGGTGAAGACAACGTATGCAACTGGCCTACAACGATGAAACATTGCTGTATGATTATTATAAACCTAGATAGATTCAACGAAGACTGTGGGGGAAGTATGTTCTGTTGATAGTCTTAGAGTGCTTGGATATGGTATTCTTATGGAACGTGGCAATGATGTTTGAGTTGTTATAAATCTTGTCAAAGATGAAGCAGATGGAGAACAGCCTTGCAGAAGCTCCTTGATAATGACAGCAATAAAAGATCTGCTGGCTTGGAACTGTAAAACCTCAGCTCTACAAATGTCTGATACAGCCACTTTAGTGAAGCTAATGACCCTATTAAGATAGGGTCCAGAAAATAATGTGCCTCTCCTCTAGAGCTACTACCATTTCATGGTAGAAGGCCTGCTAGTTGACCTTTTACAGCCTGAAATCAGCAGCCCTCTGTCTATGGGAAGTTGCGGTTTCACATGTGATTCCTGCTGATACATGTTCCATGCAAGTTAAAGATGGATGACCTAATCTTGGTATTGATGAACTACAGTGTTTGGAACACGTTTCTATACTACAGAGGAGCTGAGAAGTATCTCACAATCATTCTGGTCATGTCATCGTGGATTATGAGAGAAGGCTTCATCTCCATCATCCTACCATGATTCAATCCTGCTCTGTCACTTTCCATCTTCCCAAGCTGTAGCTAATCACTTTTTGCTACTGTAAGGTCAGTATGAATGCTAAAGTCACAAACTACTTATTGGTACAGGTGGTACATGAGATGTGGAGGAGTCCAGGTGGTGAATTCTGGAAGGGCTGTGGGGTGGTGGGCACTGCATCTGCAGGTAGCCCATGCCCTGTGAAATGTGGACATACTGAAAACACAGAGGAAGCTCCCTAAAGATCTTCAGTAGAGAGGTAAATAAAGTATTCTGGAAGTCATGTCCTTGTTAGGATAGTCTTTGAAAGAAAAGTACATAGGCTATAAAAATTCTTAATAATCTGATCTTTCTTTATATCTGGTAAGAAAGAAGTTGAGGGTGGGGGAGAATGTTAGGAGAGTTGTATCTCTAAGTGTTTACAACCAAAAGTAAAATGAGTTGCATAAATTGACCATTCTCAAGTTGAGCTGATTTATTCTTAGAGAAAATTTCTTATCTGTGAACTGCAGAGTCTAAGTGGTTGTCAACATTTTAACACAGCTCCTGAAAATGCTTGAAATTTTCTGTAGTCCTTGAATTCTGACTACAAAATTCGCAAAGGCTGGGTCATGAATTCCTGCAAAATAATATTAATTTCAGACCATGGCAAGTCCCTTTTTTACCATACCAGAGACTTAACCTCATTGTCTTTACAATCATTATAGCATAATATCAAAAAAGCTTAGTCATCTAATAAAGCAGTCTATCTTATTCTTACATTTTCTGTTACTACTGATCAGATTTGGTTTGGGTGCAATACAGAAAACAGAATGCTACTGAAAGAAAGAACAAAAGGCAAATCATTGTAAAGTCTGAACTGCCAGAATTAGGCCATCATGTTACAAAGTGGTAATTCTTTCTGACAGCCTCAGCTGTACCAATCATGACATTCGGCAAATTAGCCAGGCCAAGAACAAATAAAAAGAAGAAACAGGTGTGAAACCAACTTCCTGCCTCCCCAGATAAATATATTGTACACTGAAGGGCAATGCACCTGCACTATTGTTTCTAGCCGGAGTGGGGGGAAGATTTTAAGTGCAAATACACTTGAGACTTGATAAACACAAGAGACTTGTCTATAATTTGAGTGTAAATGTGCTTTTTATTTCATGATGGTTTATAATAAGTTAACTCTTTGTGGAGATATCTAAAACTGTAATTTGAATAAATGATTGCTCTGCAGGGGAAAATGAAATAAGGTTCAGCAAAAACCCATCTCTGAACTTGCCAGAGAAATGGAGGGGACAGTCTCACCATTTCTTTCTGAGTATAACCTTGCTTCTTAAAGTCAGCTTCCTGGCTGGATGGTGTCTCAGTCGGCTGCTGGTAGGGTTAGGAGAAGCAGCCCATTGCTATCATCCTGCTGAGCCATCGAAGGACTCTCCAACCAGGTGATGTACAACATGCTGCACTGCCTATATTTATTTGCAGGAACCAGAAGAGATGTAAAAGAGTAGCAGATAACAGAAGAGCAGCAAAGAAACTGTAGTTTGCATAGATTAATGAGATCAGTCTCTTGTCCTGTGTCTAAGTTCTGCTCCTGCCTTGGTGGTTGGGAGCATTTGTTTCATGATTATTGCAATGGGCAGGCAAACAAATGGGAAGTGAAGTGAGAGTGATTTAAATATAAGAATGGCTCATTTCTGTGAGGTAAATCTTAGGCACTAGTGAGACTGCTTTCTTGGATATTTTCTCTGCTAGTACAGATATGGTTCTCAGAGGTATGTTTAAATAAATCAATCTCTGCAAATACACAGTTGCAGACCAATAGTGTGACTGAGAGGATGATAGCCCAAGAAAGGGCAAGGAATAAGAGAGTTCAGCCTCCATTGAGAACTAGTGTCCTTTTTTCCCTAAGAAATGTGTTTGAGAATATCCACATTTACGTCTGCATTAAGGGAGATGCAGTGGATTGGGAGTAACACACTGAATAGATAGTTCTTAAGAGGTGGTCGCAGGACAGCTGTGAAATGGTTCCTAGCTTTCCTAGGACAGCTATTGAGTGAACACATGTCACTGCCTGATGAGGCAGCAGTTCCTCACTATTTTTCTGATAGAGATGGACACCTGCAACCAGGGTCACTTTACAGCAGCATCTGTCTGAGGAACTGCAATGGGGGACAGAAAACAGTTTCTGAGTTATGAGAATCAGACAGGGTCCAAGAGAGGTAGGCAAGGAGATTTCTTGTATTGACCTGTGATTGTCCCCAGATTTGTTTGAAATGTCATGTACAACAGGTTCTGCTTGGTTTTCTTTGGTGCTCAGTACTCAGCAATTTCTGCTCGTGTTGCTCTGAGAGCTGACAAGATCTGAGCAAGCCCAATTCCTTACACACTCTGGAAAAAGACTAGTGAAATAGGAAAATGAAACTATTTCATATATGTGTTTTCTGTTCCTGCACTGTAGGTTTGCTAAGTGAGCATTTCTATCCAGACTCTCAGGATGTTTTATTAAAAGTAATCAGTGCCTGTTGGCAGATGGGTATCTCTTATACCCTCTACTACAGCCTGTCATCCTTAACTACATGGTTATCCCTGTGACAAAATCCCCTGCACACAAAGTATACCTCTGCACTCTTCATGCCACACGAACCTGCCATTAATCTGAAACAATTTCAGGGCAGAGAAAGAAATCTATTTCCATGTTAATGTAAAAGTAGCCTGTGATGTAGTAGGTGGGCTAGTATAGTATCACAAGTAATCGAATCTACTATTTGATTTTTTTATACAGCAGTGGAGAGCTAAGAAATTGAGATCTATAGGACAGTATTGCTACTGTGGCAATTTTCTTTAGCTAAGGAGCAGAATTGCAAATGAAGAGACTAACAGCTTAACTATTATTCAGAATTAGTTGTGTACTTGCAGTGAAGATTAGTGCTTGACTGCACATGAGTTTTTATTTATTTATGATTTTATTCAGTGGGAAATATGACCAAAAAAAAGAGACTTTCTGAAGTTCTGTGAGTGAGCACAAGCACTTGCATCATTTTAACATCTGTCACCAAGCACAATTGATAATGGTGACTGCTATTATGGCATCTTCCTCCCCTCCACACAAGGCCATCTGGGATTTGTGTTATGTAAGAGGATTAGCATTTTTGCTTTCCTCTGTTATTTAAAGTATTCTCAGAACTAGTTTTTGAATAATAATAACAACAACAGTAATAATTGGGCTGTTTTCTGTGGGGCTTTCTGAAAGGAAAAGTCGGGAATTCTAAAGCTACTGCTCTTAAGTTGAACACCTGGCATCGGCATTTGGGTTTGAATGGGATTCACTTGAAACAGGATTTTTCAAGCTGCGATGGATAGGACTGATGGAAGGCTGATATGACTAGATGAAATGAAGGATAAAACATACATCAATGTGACTGTATCAGTTTCATCAAGGAAACAATTATGATTTTCCTTTCTTCCTCTCAGACCTGATTATTCATTACATTGTTTATAGGGTAAACCTCAGCTTCAAATAATATTTCATACAATTATAATGGTGGCTGATAACATAGCCTGTTAAGAGAGTCTGATATTTATCATCATCTGACTATGGCTTGGGTTGTTTATACGTCTACAAAACCAGAAGCACTTGAAATGAAATTTCTTGTATTGAAGACCAGCTTGAGATGGTGACTTTTGAAACATTCTAGTAAAAAAAATCTGGCTATTTTTCAGAACTTGCTAAAACAGATCATTTTACCATGAAAAAATGTAGTGCTTTAGGAACATTGGTTAAGGTCACATAAGATATGGCTGAGAGCGTTGGAAGGCAGGATTAGGAAAAGAAAATTGGTGAGAAGACAAGTGCTTTTAGACCTGTGATAATTTCTGTGTTTATAAAACCTTTTCAGATTTAACCAGAAATATATATTGAAAAAATGTCACTGTGATGGATTGCTAATGTAGTCACAGCCTTGAGGTTTTTGTCTTCATTTCTTCCTTAGAGTGAATATATTAAAGGTAAAAAAAAAAAAAAAAAAAAAAAAAACCCAACATAGAAAGATGTAAATTCTGAGGCTAGACTTTACTTGATTAAACCTTGTAATAATTAACTTTTCTGACTGGAGAAATACAGATAAAGTAAAATAAAAGTAAGAAAGAAGGTATACAAATCCCACTCTACACACCAAACTCAGAGATTCCCACTAGAGAAATCTTAGACTGCTGATAAAGACTCTTTCATAGATGTTAGCTGTGCTCCAGTCACTGACACATCCTGACAAAGCTATGCATAAGAAACCTCTGCAGCAGATCTTACTATACAGTGGTAATGAGTACTGGACTGTTTCTTGTTTTTTGGGAAGTGCTGCTCTCCTGCTGCTTTGGGAGCAGTCTGATAAAAGCAATAACAAAATAGCTATGGCCTCTTGACTGGGTACTGAAGCTACAGCTGAGAGAAGAAAAATGGTTGAATGAAGACAGTAATTTGGGCCTGGGAGCTCAGTACTAGCATTAGCAACCTAATGCTGGGGCTTGGATGGGAAACTTGCAGTGGAAGCAGCAACTGACTGCTTCCAGGAGCAGGAGACAGTAACTGAAACTGGCTGAGTGAAGGCTAATGCTGGAACATGATGCCTGGGCGGGAGGACAGAGGAGAGATAGAAGTGGACGGCAGCAATGTGTGCACCAGCATTTACTCCAAGTTTGCAGAAAGCCAGGGAATCTTGAGCCCTAACATTTCCCTGCTGCCAGCAATTTTCACGAAAACTCTAGTAGATTTGCTGCTATTAGTGGTAAGTATATCAGACTGACTGATGGATCAGACCACCTAAACCAATATCCTGCCTCCTCCAGCAGTAAACACATAGGGAAGGGCACAAGAGCAGACATACAAATTATAAGTCAGTGCATTTTCACTTACCACATGCTGCCCAAGAAGAATAGCTTTGTTTATGAGAGAAAGCTGTTTTTACAGTTATCTCTCTTTTCTAGCATGACTCTTACTTAGCATGGAGACTCCAAACGCCCCAGTGATCCAGCTTCACTTCCTACTTCAATGGTGAGTTTCACAGGTAAGTATGCTAGAAGTTAGGATACCCTCTATCTTAAAGAGGTAGAACATTTTTTTTAGAAATCATAAAAAAAGTAAATTGGATACAAAGTAGAAGGAAGGACATAGTAAATCAAATTATTACAGGACTCAGTCTGTACAAGTTATAGGTTCAAATTGCTGGTTTGAATCTGTTAGAGAAGAAATTTAAATCTAGAACTGCTGAGTGCAGCTTTGCTCAGTGCAAATGTGTGCCCCTGCTCATTTAGGTTTATTCCACATCAAACTTGAATTTCAGTGTTATTCAATTACAGCTCGAAAACATTTACGAGAAAACCAATTTACAGTAAGAAGAATCTCTTGATTGCCAGCTAGATGAGAAAGTAATTCTTAATGAAGTTTCTGATTATCATCATGCAGGTACCATAGGTTTAAAGAAAAAATGTCCAGTTAAAATCCTTGTCAATTTTTGTCCTGTCTTTGTGTCAACCAGATGGGGTTTTTTTTCACCCAGTCAACTGATTTCTTGCTCGTGTTTTGCCAGTGCAACATTCAACATTTTAACCAGAATCTGTGATAGAATGTGATTGATGTGAACAGAGAAAAAAGAAAAAACTAAATTGATTGTAACGTCATAGCAGAGAGCAAAGGAACATTATCCTTACTGTATTGTTTAGGCAGATATGCAGCTCAGTAATGCCTTCTTCCCACCCACACTTTCTTGGAACTGAGTCACAATTTCTGTTGGGCCTCAGATTTCAATCCTATGAACTGCAGAATTACATGATTTTTCTGCACAGTGTGTTTTCAATACAAATCAGACTATACTTTTGCTCTGTCAGACTTCCAAATTCTGTCTCCATGCTGGTGGAGTCATTTTGTATTGTGTTCCTGGTTGAATGCCCAAGAACAACCATATTCCTAGCTGAGAACTAGATTGCAAGGAAGCTAATCCTTTTATGTAGTGTGTTCCTGCTTTCTCATTCGGACATAGTAGGTATTGTTAAGAATCTTGGCACTGCTTTTTGCCTTGACTTTCCATGCAAATCTATGTGCCAGATGTCATCAGAGTTTTTTTCCAGCTGTGCATTTTTCCTGATATACTGGTAGGCTATTATAACAACATGGTCATAATCTGGGGTAGTGGAGTTTGGTCATTATATCTCCAGAAGCTCATCATAGCATTTTTTGGTATGGATTTGAAATAAGCTTTTATTACTACTCCCGATCCTCAACTGGCTTCTTTTCCTTATAATCACACCACAAAGAGTAAGGTCAGCAAAAAGATACGGGTGAGGTTTAACAAGAGGGTTCTATGAGAATATATTGCAGTCTATAACTACGTGAAACTTTACGTTTCTTGCTGTGAATGTGCTGCAGGGCTAGAGCCCAACTGCTTTGCTGAGGTCTGGACATAAATGCTAATATTTTTCTTAAAATTTTGCAAGTGACCATTGTCCAAATACATTTTCCAAATAAGCCACGGGAGATATTAGAGTGCAATCTGGTGAATTTTAGCACATAGCTAACCTGCTAATATTGTATTTTAACATGCACATTCATAGGTTTTTGGAAGCTAAGCTTTATTTTATAGGAGAGAAAAGAATACAGTACTATGAGTAAAGGATTTCTTTTAAAACAGAAAGATATTCTTGGAAATATAGCCAGATGTAAAACATTTGTCACTGACTTTTTTTTCCCTAAAGATCACACATAGATTATTTACTGTCCCCTCTACAGCTGGTCAGGGTTGTGATTTTCAGCCTGTGAAAACCATTACAGCAGGATTTTCTATTTTGCAAGACTTAGCTCTCAACTAAATCTATGTGATATGTTTGTGTGAGAAGTGGAAATACAGGAACATTAGAAATGATTTAAATAAAAGTTTTTCTTTTTGTCAGTGTGTATAGATGTCAACCTTGAAAACTTGAACTTAGTTCTGGGCAAAAAGTAATACAGAAATGAATAAAAATATATTAATTTAAAAGAAAAAGATACAAAACCTGTTCCCTGATTTTTTTTTTAAATTTCAATAATATGAAATGTTTTCATTGTATTCTGAAATCTTTTGATTTCTAGTTTTTACATGCTAATTCTTACTGCTGAGAGATGTTTAAACATTTTTTACCAAAAAAACCCCAAACAAGGCATGACTTGTAATACCTTACTATCAGATAAGCAATGAAATCACTTGCATCGATGATTCTAGAAATGGGGTTACAGGACACAAAAATCTTCTAGCACCTAACCCCCCATTTTTAGTGAAAAATAACAACGAATTTAAGCAATTATTTTGGTGTTATAAAGCCCCGTTTTGTATTCTGTCTGGCATTCTGCAATAAATTGGCTGCAAAATTTAACCTAAATATCCCTTCAGAAAACCAAATTATTTAAACATAGCTTCCATCTATTTTTTATTTCAAGATGTTGATATAGAATTGATTCTTCACTTGATATTTTAGTTGCATGATTATTTGTTCTCTCTCTACAGATTTGTATGTGATTTCAAAATGGAAATTCTCTGACATGAACTTCCAAATATTGGTTCTTTTTATGTTTCTCTTCTCTAGAAAAATAGAACTGGATTTTCAAATTTAAAGAATACCTGAACTTCAAAGAATAATGAAATTATCTGGAACTTCATCAATCCAGTGATGTATTTCCATATAGCATTCAGGTCATCTCTTGTTTCTTAAGAGAAATGAATGAAGCTAGGCTCTTGAATTAATTCTCTGCAGATTTAAAAATATTGTGATCATGATCTAAAACCTCCTACTATGACCTTATAGTCCTATAGATAATACAAAGTCCAGTAATTGATGCAGAATTGTTCCATTACTTTTGTCTTATTTTCCAAGGTAAAATAAATCCTCTAATTTACTCATGACAACATTTTTGTACCTTCAAAGATTTCTCTGTCTCTTGGTATATTGGTTCCTAATATATATATAACATATGCCTATGTTTCGGGTTTCTTTCTTGTTTTGGTTTTGAGGTTCTTTTGATACGTATCAGATAGTTAAATCAGAAATCCCCAATATATTAGGGAACTACAATGAATTTATGCAATTGTCTATGTAGGCCAAACTATAATCTCACTAAATAACGGAATCCCTTTTGTTTTTATACATCGTCTTCCATAAAAGTATGTTGACATAAAATCGTAAATATTGTGTATCTATGAACTAATTCTCTCCTAATCATATCCACATGTGTTTTCATTATTTAGCCCAGAATTAGATTCAGGCCAGCTAGCTTATGCTTATTCAGGTCATTTCATTTGCTCTTTTAAATAGTGTTCCAAAATTTCTCTGCTATTCAAAGATGTAACAAAACCTAACAGGATCAGACATTGTTTTCCTTGATCTTTGAGGACTCTTGGCTGTAAGATTAAATTGATAGACCTAGATTTAATCATACAACTAAGTATTTTTCTGGTCACATGCTATGTGGTTCCAAATATTCTCTAAACAAAGCCCAGACTTGTTATTGTCCCTTTTGTCTTTTCTGCCTTATGAGCAGCTAGTGAAATACATTTTTTAACAGCTAACTGTGTCTGAGAAAAAATTGCAGGTGGACATAGGAAACCAGACAGAGTACAGGGAAATCCCATTAGGTGACCAGAGGAGATGGTGATCTCAGCACATTGGCTGCCAAACCACCACCATTTTCTGATAGACATCATGGCATAGGGGAATTTTAAGGGGAATTTGAGGGACAATAAGTAACTAAAGGAGTCCATGTCCTTGAATAAACATTTGCTGCCTGATACACTAAGGCAGATGGTACCTACCAAAAACATCAAAGAAATAGAAATTGAGACATGGAAGGGGCAGAACCAGTCCTTGTCACTTCATCGCTAAGTTGTGGGTAGTATAATTTTTGTCAAACCACTTAGCAACATGCTAGCTGACAAAGTTTTTGTTGGCTTTTTTTTTTTTTTCAAAATAAGTTTAAACCTCCTCCTCTTGTACAATTAGCATTTTTCAAGTGGAGCCGAGTTAGTTGAAGCAGATGGTTTATCTTTTTCGGTAGTGTTTCTAGTTGGACAAATGAGACTTATATCATTTCTACATCTTCCTCTCCCTTGCAGTGCCTACAAAGTCATTCCACATTTTACGCACCATGTTTTGACTTATTTAATGCAGACGTACTTTCCCTGCAGTAAACATGATTACCCAAATACTTTAACTAGAGAGCTTCTGCTTTCCTCTCTGGTATAATTAGTCACACTGCACTCACACTGCATTTAAAGGGGGGGGAAAAAACCCACACATGGAGCATCTTGCAAATGTGCCTATAATCCCATACAGCTGCTTTCTTCGCTTTATTCTTTTTTGACTGCTTATAGAACAAAATTGCTGCAGCTGGGCAGCAAACTGAGCAAAGTTGCAAAGACACCTCTCCTTTCTTTTCTTTGTGGAATCCACCCATTCAGGTGTCAAGGGATAGCTCTTGATTAGCAATAGCTTAACATGGGGCTAAGTTTTCTTGGATTCTAGCTTTGAATAACTTGGCAGGATTTCTATTAGGTTTGAATTTCAAAGCCAAAAGAGTGATCTGAGATCGCATACTGGCAGTTCCACAGTGGTAATTTCCATGTTAAAAGAATACTTATCACCAGCACCACAGTGAAAGAGGCAGCTTTACACAGAAAGGGCCTCTTGTGAAATTAATTTGGTGTTTATTTTATTAAGAAACCATTTCCAAATGTGGTGGGGTTTCTTTGTTTAGAGATTTTTTTTTTTTCTTATAAAGAAAACTGTTTTTACTTCTGCTGATATTTTTAAGATGAAGATTTGGTCATTTAAAAAATGTTCACAGCAGTTCTACTGAAAGGGTTTTACATTTTTCTGGCCAGCATGCTTTCTACTACTGGTTACTCAAAAGGGAGCAAGAGATGGAAAAGGAAATGATCTGTGTAGATTCAGTAAGGTATTGGCTTGATCAGCTTGGCTACTTGAAGTTGAGTAGAAGGCTTACTTGAAAGATTATTGAAGGGTTTACCATTAATAAGCTTAAAAGAATAACCTTGACAACACAATTTGTGGATAAGAAAGGAAAAGTGTAAGAAAAAAACACTGGCATGTTTTTTTAAGAAAACCATTGCTCTAAACAATACTATTTTCTGGCACTGGTATGAAGAAAAAAATACCAGGTAAGATTCACTTAAACCTCCATTCACTTACCTAACTGCTGATAGAAAGACTCAGCATTTCCAGGTCTATTTCATCTAATATAAAAGTAGGTAGCTACTACTAAACAGCTAAGCAATGTCTTACTCTCAGCTTATTTCTCTCTATTAACTATAAATTAACTTCAGGCAACTTCTTCAGATGTAGGCATCTGAAGCCAACTGAAAGTAATTCGACCCTTCGGTTTTTCTTTTCTTCTAACACTGCTACGTTGATTCCAATAAATCACACACACTAAATGTCTTGTCTGTTTGGACAGAGTCCTATTGTGACACAAAGCAATCTTGTCCTGTGTGCTGGTACAGCACTCAATTCCTGCAGAAGAAATAGGAGGGTTTCGAGTCTTTGGAAGAGTTAACGTATTCTAAGGAAGCAGCAACTGAGAGACATTACCTTGTGATCACAAACTGAGGTGCAGTACCTCCGATGAATACATCAGAGGAAGGGTAAAAACTTCATGGAGAACTCTCCATCTCCATTTGTTACTATCAGTGAGAGGATAGAGATAAGAAAAGCCAAACACAGAATATTCTCTACGTTGCATTTATTTATTATCACAAAAAAGAAAAATGAAAAAGGAATCAAACCTGTCTTATCTCAGGTTTTCTTCAAGCTCTGAAAATAATAATCATCCATATCTGAAAGCATTTGCCATGCATACCTAATGATATATGATGGCATAGTTAAAAACAGACCACTTTTCAGAGTAATAGAGATTACTGTAACATATATATTAAAGTATTTTCACTTCTGAGATGAATATTGATATTGATTTTTTTATATAATAAGCTGGAAAAAATATGTAAAAAGCTAAATAGCCATTCAGTGTGCAGGAGATCATTTCATGCACTGAGGAAGAATAACATAAAATGGCAAAGGCAGACATGAAAGTGTAGAAGGCAGTGGGACTGGGGTTGTCAGTTCAAGAAGATACAGCCCTGAGAAGGGGCATCTGAGAAGCAGTCACTGGCTAAATCCATTGAATTGTTTAAGAAGAAGACCTAACACAAGACAGATAAATAAATGAGCTTGAGAGTTCTGACTTTGAGGAAGGAGATTTCAAAATTCCTGAACTACCCCCTTGTCATTTAAACAAAGGATATTTTTTCATATATTCTTTTTATTTTTAGAAGACAATGCAGTTAGAAAAAGTTTCTAGATATGTTACAGATAAATGATTTTATATTATTCAGTGTTCAAAAATATGATTGCTAATACATTTAGAAGATACAAATTAGATTCTTTGAAAAGATCTGCACTCAGAAGATGGTAAATATTTATTTTGTTTAAAAAATTTTATTCATAATGATTATTTTCCTCCTCTGCCTGCTCATTCTTATAATCCTTCTTT
The DNA here is from genome assembly GCF_028858725.1 of Colius striatus. Lineage (NCBI taxonomy): Eukaryota > Metazoa > Chordata > Aves > Coliiformes > Coliidae > Colius > Colius striatus. Next base: position 30,375,270 of record NC_084760.1, on the reverse strand, counting down.
ACTTGTGTGTTTCAGAATCTCTTCTTCTAGTTTAAAAAAGATATCTGTTCATTCTCCACATTTTCTCCAAAGCAGAACATAAATCCAGCAAACATTAATACTGAACTCTCAACTCAACCCTTTAAAAGTAGAATCATAATTAGGCAAAGTTAGTTTGTCTGTTGCTGAATGTAAACAAGTTCAATAACTTCATTATTTTCAAGCTTTGCCCCTACATTAGAATAATTCACACTACTTCAGGGAAATGACACCTGCTAATTAACCACAAGCAGACAAAGCACTTTAACAGCCATAATCACTCATTTTCTCCTGCAGTTTTAAAAGATTTTTAAAAAAATAGGAAGGAAAGATCAAAACTTTTGTGTCAAGATGTTTTCATGAATCATCCTCTTAAGGAAACCTTACTGCTTGAAGTCAACTCAACTATAATAAGTCTCACATCTGTTCATAATAGAAATTTAGTAGAGACACATATATACGCCACTGTATTTTTCACAAATGAATGTCTGGAACAGTGAGGTGACTCAGCTTTAGCCAAAAGCAGATATCTGAAGTGATCAGTATGTATAGTCAATATGTATTTCTTGGATGACATCTTACTCCTAAAGGAGGTTTCTACTCCACCTTTATGCACACAAGTCAATGGAGCTAGATGGAACTCAATCAAGGATGCTGAGGGAGCTGACAGATGTGCTCTTCAAGTCACACTCTATCATCTAGAATCAGTCCTGTCTTACTGGGAAGGTCCCAGAGGACTGGAGGATGGCAAATGTGACACTCATCAACAAGAAGAAGCAGAAGAAGAATCTTGGGAGCTATAGGCCTGTCAGCCTGACCTCGATGCTGGGAAAGGTTAAGGAATAGATTATCCTGAGGAACATCCAGGATAAACAAGAGTTCAGGCCCAGCCAATATGGTTTTAAGAAAGGCAGGTCCTGTTTGATCAATCTTCTCTCTTTCTATGACAAGATGATCTGCATAGTAGATGAGGGAAATGCTGTGGATGTGGTCTTCCTGGACTTTAGGAAAGCCTTTGCCACAGTCTCCCATGGCATCTTCCTGGAGAAACTGACTGCCCATGGCTTGGATGGACCTACTCTGAGATGGGTGGAAAACTGGCTGGATGGTCAGGCCCACAGAGTGATGGTGAATGGAGTTAAATCCAGTTGGCAGCCGGTTACCAGTGGTATTACCCAGGGCTCAGTGCTGGGGCCTGTTTTATTTAACATCTTTATCAATGACCTGGATGAGGAGATTGAGTGTACCCTCAGTGCGACAATTCAATAATCCTATCCCTAAATAATTTACATTCAACATTCACAAGAAGACCAAGGTATTGGCAAAAGGAAATGTTATCTCAATTTTACATTACAAAGATGAAGCATGGAAAATAAATCTCTTACACAAAGGTTCACTGAAAGTCAGTGATGGAATGAGAAGCTATTCAGAAACTACTGGAGTCCTCATCTGGCAATCTAGTTACGCTTTTCTTACCCCCTGCTTTCACATTCTAAGACCCTGCAGAATTGTTGTTTCAATTACATTCCTGTGAATCCTAATTTCTCAATTCATGTACAATAAAAAGTATTTCTACTTCATGGACTACTACATGAATCAAGACTGTGCTGATAGTCTTCAGAATTAATGGAAAAAATTGAAAAGAGATCAATAATCTTTGCTATAAACAGTGAAGACTTCTAGCTGTTTTCTGATTCACTCAATATCTGTGCTGGATTGAAAAAATCTGTTTCTTGGGACATACTAGGAAGAAAAATCTTAATTCTAGAAGTGGAAGACATACAAGAAAATGGTTTCACAGTAATTAGTAGTTGGAAAGCTAAACATAAGACCACAAAAATAGATAATATTATCTCAGTTCTACAGTAGTACGGGGAGGAAAATGAACCCCGGAGAAATGAACTGAAACATAGGGCAAGAAATTGTGGACATCTATTTCAGAAATTGAGATTGTGACTAGTATCCACAAAATAAAAGGGAACTTCAAGGACAAAAAAAAAGTTAAAACCTTTCCAGACATGTGGCAAGCGATGTGACCGTATTTGGTATTTCCATTGTATGAGTGAGAACCAGGTAGACAGTTTTATAATGAGAAGATGAACAGGATGCAAGGCTACTCCATCTTTCTCCCATCATATAACTGAGAACATGTTGGAAAACTGTAATGGTAGACCTTTATCTTTTGTCCCACGTAGCCATTTCTGGACCTGTATTGATCACCATCGCTATTTTTCTAGGTATCTATGTATGTTTTAACAATACTTGAGACAAATTAGAGGCTCAAACAGAGCTTCAGCTCTTGCCACAAAAGAATTGTTCACTTTGATCAGCTCTAGAAGAGTTTATATAATGTGCTTACCTGAGATGGTAGGACATTGGAAGTTAGGAAATCTCAGTCTGTATATCATCTAAAGGATTCCTCATGAGCTTTGCTATAAGCAATTCCAGTATCTCCATTGCAAGGCATTGTAATTTGGCATGCGATATCTCTACAGATGAGATTAGTGTATTTCTTTTCTATGACGAAATTCCACATAGATTTCTTGAGATGTGTGGTCTTGAACATTGCTGTGTCCTGAGCTTTTCCAGGAAAATGTTCATGACTGATGTAATCCTGGAACATTCCAGAGAATCTCGTGAAAGAAATGAAGCCAAGGGCACTGTCCCACTGAAGAGGAAAACTAGTTGTCATTCATGGTAGATGGTAACCCAGACTTTCTTATCTTCATGTCTTTCAACCATCTTGTAGTGTCAAAATGACTATTTCTTCTTTGGGTAACTTTTTTTGAAAGGGAACCCTGTTGCTGAAGGACAGACAGCTGATCTCTTGGACAGGTACAAGCCACTGACAGTCTGTGCTCTCATATTGGATGATTAGGATTTTTTGGTACATAACTGTTGAATTCTAACTTTTCTCTACTAAAATGCATGCTAAAGTATTCCTGAAAGAACATTGCTAAGTCTGCAAAGTCCAAATCTTGTGGATTAGAGGATCTCCAGTCAGCCTTAATTTGCCCCCATCAGATATTTGGCATTTCTTAACGTTTAATTCACTTTACAATCCAAGCAACTATCCTTTACTGTTGTATTTTTTTATTACAGACATATACATACACACATATATGCTCATATAAAATTATAAAACTGACAGAAAGGAAGCTGTGTTTTCCATTCAGTATGAGGAAACGTCTTGATTGACTTGCTTCTCTATAATAATTCTTGAACAAGACAGGTAAAATGAAAAGGCTAAGGACCTCACAAACTGTATGCTTCACTTAAAATTGCAGTGCTTAAGGGTTCTTAACCACAGTGCAGAAGAATAAAAGGAAACTATCTCAACACAAGCACTCTTGGATACCAACTAAGTCTGTTGACTTTTTTCTTAAACTACAGCCTCCCACCAGTTGACCCAGTGAGAAAGTCCTGAAGAATCTGCTCTTCAGCCATTCCAACTGGGAACTAGAAAGGTTGTATGTTGCTATGGCAGCAGTTAGAATGAGAAGGGGATAAGTAGAAAAGGTGGCAAAAGCAGCCAAAAATAACAAGGTAAAAAGAAGTGGTATTCTGTGTATCTGCAGTTAAGTGGATAGGATTAAGCTCTCCTTAGGACAAGAGGAAATGAGCTCAAGTTGAACCAGGGGAGGTTTAGATTGGACATTAGGAAGAACCTTTTTTACCAAGAGGGCTATTAAGCATTGGAATGGGCTGTGCAGGGAGGTGGTGGAGTCATCATCCCTAGAGATATTCAAAAGACTTAGAAATCAGGTGCTGAGGGATACAGTTTAGTTTAGTAATGGGCTTGGCAGTGTGACATTACTGGTTGAACTTGGTGATCTTAAATGTCTTTTCCAAATGAAATGATTCTATGATTCCTATCTTGATACCTAGGAGCCGTTGTTGTGAAAGTGTTTCAAAGCCCAAGTGGCAGCATGAGATCTGTGGTGATGGGTTATTGACCACAGCTTCAATGAGATCTCTTTGTCCAGTATACAAAGGATCTTCTGTTTCAGTGCCTGGACCTCTTCTCCACTGCCCACTTTTTTTGCCCACTTTATAATGCAAACTGTGGTTCCTCTGGACTCCTCTGTACAACTTGACCTTGCAGGAAAAATCCTGGTGTCAGAGAGATTATTCATAATTGCCATAGTTTTCATTCTGCGCTTTACTGTTGTATTGTTTGCACTCAAATGGTTTTGGTTAGATGGTGAAATATGGCACACAGTAATTGCAGGCAAGCAAACCACACAACTCAAAACCCACCAAAGAGATAGTGTGAGGCTGGAAGCACTGAGGACTATGAGAAGTTTAAACAGTTGAAGAAAATGTTTGTGACAGTTTGATACAACTCAGCTATTTGAAATATGACCGATATAGGATCCAGTCTGTGATTGGTAGGCTAGATTCAATCAGGAAGTTCAATTAATTGCTCATATGAATTGTTGTAATTACTTATTTCCTGTTCCTTTCTTTTCTGAGAACTCTGGAGTACTTTCTTCACCATGTTATAAGATTAGCTTGCCATATGGGATGGATGATTGTGGTAGACATGGGATGGAAACAGGCATGTGTCAGAACACATCACTCGTGTTGTTTCATATAATCAGAAAGAAACTAATCAAGATTTACCTTTTGTTTGGTCTTGTTATGAGAGAGAGGTTGATGTACACAGTCCCTGGGTACTTCCATGTGAGGCTTTGTGTTCCCTGTTAGCTAAAATGCATCTCACCGTGGCAGGTGGCTGAACAGTAGTTACAACTTAAATGATTTAAGGCTTAATAAATGAGATGGCATTTGAAATGTGTCATTGCTAATTTTGAAACCTATGATTGTCTTGATATCATTCCCACCCACACATGCCTAACTTTTTCCATTTATTTTTTTAATCTTGGCTTTTTTACCCTAAAGCTACCTTGTCATGCTCCTCAGCCACCATCTCCACTTAATGAGGAAAGGAACATCAGGTTATGTAGGCCCCAAGAAACTGTGAAAAAATATAACCCAGCTTCTGTTGTGATAAAGAAGTAACAAGGCATAATGTGGAACAGTCTCTGAACACTCAATTCTTTGAATAGCCCACTTCTGTCTATCAGATTAGTGTAGTGATTAAAAAATGAAAATAAGAGCAATATTTTTTTTTTTTTTAGAATGAATGTGGTATTTTGCCTTTTAGACCCCTCTTCTATTAATTTAACTAGAGAATCAGCAATGAGTTCCTTGGATTGTTTTGAAACTTGCTGACTTGGTCAATTAAACTGTCATAGTACTTACAGTGCCCACAGACAGACAATGTTTTTTTCTTGGTGACTATAGAGTCTGCTCCCCCCAGGGCTTTATCATCCTTGGTAAAACCTATGATTTTCTGCTGGGCAGTGCATGTGCTGGCACCCAGATAAGGACACACCAGATTATGATTTAACTGTGCCTGCCTATTGAGATCCCATCAGCAAAACAAGACTGGAGTTGCCACTGCCTCATAACTCTTTGAGACAGTAACCTAAGTTAGCTTAGCAGAATACTCATTGCAAATAGGAACTCATTGCAAATATATTATCCATGCAGCGGGTTGTGGTAAATATCCTACTCTCTATGCCCTGATCCCTGTGAAAAGAGCACAGGCACTAGAGGGAAGCTGGAGTGCTCCCAGTCACCACAAAGTGAAATTGTCCTGCAGCATAGATATAGACAGAGCTGCTGCATGTTTGGAGTAGATTTACACCTAACTCAAGGTGTCAGCTCAAAGTCTCAGCAAGTCATGACTGGCCTTTTTAAGAAAATAAAACCCAATGTACTATAATTTGAAATTAGTAAGTACTTCAAGTTGAAAAAGGCTGAGAAAAGTAATTTGGAATGAAATCACTTTCCACTGAGGATAAATTTGGCTGTACAAAAGCTGATGACCAACTGAGAGACAGCCAAGTGTTGGACATAGAAGAATATACTGCCCTTCATCTGTTATTGTAGAATATTATCATTTGCATAGAATATAAGACTGTTTATTTATGAGTGTAGAAGCTTTAATAGATGTACCGTTGCCCAACATAAGAACTGAACTTTGCCTATTAGAATGTTATACCATTTCACATTGTAGTTGTTTATGAAGAATAGTAATTAGTATGCAATATAGAGAGCCAAATGATATGTCTGTAGCTTATATATTGATTTGGAAAGCCGAGATTCAGTTCTGTGAGCACATGATGTGATTGCCAAACTTTTGCACTTTTTTGCACCCTTTTTGAACCCTTTGATATTTTGCAATTTCAATTTCCCAGTGCAACTGTCAGAAATTTGGTAATAGCATATGTTTTGTAGTTTCATCTTGGAAGGATAAAGCTAAATATGTTTTAGAAATTACTAGCTTAAAGTATTACATTTTATTATTTACTATTGAAGTAGTACAATGTTGTAGGATCTAGAAAAGGAAATAAACCTTATAAATACCTGACCCTTGCTTTTTTTGGATTCAGTGTAATGAAGAAAAAAAAAAAAAAAAAAAAAACAACCACAAACAACCCTAGTATATATTTCTCTGAAAAACCAAAACATAGTGAACCAACAAACATCACAGCTTTTGTGGTCTCTAGAGCTATAGAAAGGACTTAAACTCTTGAAAACCACCATTCCTTAGCTGTTAACAATTTAAAAAGGAATAGAATCCAGACCATTAGAAATAATATAAGGAAAGCAAGAAAGAGGCAAAATTCAGCAGTTGCTGTCAAGCCTTGTTTGGAGATAAAACTGCAGGAAAGAAGCAGTGCTCAAAAAGTATACTTGTTTGATTTATAAGAATTTCATTTTTGTTAGGCTTGCAGCTCTTTCAAAGAAGCAGCATGTATCTTTCTCAGGTATTTCCTGGGTGCTCTGCTGTGTTGCTGATGCATTAGCAAACTGACAACAATAAACCCAGAGTAGATTTAAAGTACTGTTTTTTAAACATTCCCTACTCCTGTACATAATACTCATTCTACCTGCTGGAAATGGAATACAATTCTCCTTTTCTTGAAAAGTTCATTCTTACGGTAAACTAGATGTCTGCTTTTCTGGTTAGGAACATCTAAACTCTCACTTCATGAACAATCATGAGTCAAAAAACTGAAGAATATTATTGGCACATTCTGAGTCATATTGCTATTTTAATATCTACACATTACACTTGCACAGATTCTTACAAGAGAATGAATTACCTCCAGACAAAAAAAGAAAAAGGAAAAAAAAAAAAGGAAGAAGAATAAAAAAGACATGGTAGATGTTTTCCTAATCTTCTAACTCAAACTTCATAAAAAATCTTTCTGAAAATGTATTTTTGATTACTAACAGGTTTCCTGTAGCCATTAAAATAAATGTGACTAATGAATTTGTAAGGGTTACACAATTTCATTTGTCTGGATTTGCTGTGCCTAGATACCAGGAAAGATCAAGGAATTCATATTGGTTACTTATAATGAGGTAATCAGGCTTTAATGAAAATCAACAGTTATTAGATAATCAGTTCAGCCTGGTGACTATTGGTCTGTTGTTGCAGGACAAGAATAATTAAAGGGCACTTAAGGTATGGAAAATATGGCAGCCAGAAACTGATGTGCCTACAGAAGTCTCCAAACGACAGACATTTAATAGTCCTTTATATGTTACTATAGCAACACCCTTTGATAACTCATCTGCCCACACCATAGCAAAACAAGGGGCACAGGGCTCCTCAGAAAGTGCAATCTCCTTTAAGCAGATCTATAAGCATTGCAGATGAACAGAACTCTAAACATTCCTCCATGAATATTCATGAACTAAGTTGTTTTTTGTTGCCTGCCTAGTCAGCAGTCACAAAACACATGGTGTGTGTTGGCAGCATCTTGCCTAGGTAGAGGGCTATGGACTGAGGCAATGGCAGGAACCAGGACCTGTGAGGCTGACTGACATTTCCATCTGTAGCGAAGGCTGGTAATTAACAGGAAGGAGTGTGCCTGCAGCATTGCACCATCTGCTAGGGAAACGGCTCAATAAGAAAGGAGCTGGATATCATCTCAGTGGTGGCTCGATCTGGTTCCGACATGAGGCTGGGCATCTGTTAGCTGAGGAGATAGGCTATTAGGAAATTCGACTGGGAATGAACAACATGGAAAGAGCACTCTGACCTAGCCCATAAAAGCATCTCTTCAGAAATGGTGTCTTTTTATCTTACTTACACAAGTCTTCTGAAAATGGTTTGCTGAGGGACCATTATGGATCTGTTTGAAGTTACACAATGGTTTCAAAAATGCTGCTTAATTCCAACATGAAATTCTTGAAATCAGGATACAGCTGTCATCTTTTGACAATAGAGCTAATTTCAGAGTGAGGATATGAGGTTAAATTCCTTCTTCTGTTGTTTGTTTTTTGGGGCAGGAAAGAAAATTAACTTTTAGCTGTTGTAGAGTTTAAGTCTCAGAACACAATACATTTGAGATATTCAAAAGGAAAACATACAGCCTCACTATGGTTTAGATACAGGATTGCACAAAGCACGACTGTCAAAAAGAACATTGATGTACGTTCTCTGTGTGTATATATATATACACGTAGAAAAAGATACCTGGTTTTGTATGTATATAAGTTTTGTAATAAACTTTTTTCTGATAGGAATTTAAGTAGTTTGTGATTTACAGAAAGAGATGTTCAGGAATGAGTTTTGTATATCAAGATGTTATGATGTACAAGTTAGTTCTTTGTGCCAGGAGATCAATCTATATATCCAGTTCTGTAATCTAAAATATTTAGAATGTAACTAGCATTATTAAAGCTTTTTAAAGCGTGAAAGTTTATAGTGTTTGTGGAAATGACAGTCTGATGCCCCTTAGGCCACTGCTAATGTATAGATTCAGCAAAATTTAGGTAAATTTCTCTGATTTTGTCCTCTGACATTCTTGAAATTCTTTGGATGAGGAGCAACCTTTGGATCCTTTTCCTCTTCTGCCCATAGCACTAAGAGCAAGCATGCCCCTATTGCACCTCTAGGAACAAGCTCTGTTGATGTTATCATGGGTTATGGCAGTGCCTATGGACACAAAGCAACCTCGGGCTATTTGTTCAGCAAGCTGAACAGCAATAATTGCCAGTATAAGTTTTATTTTCTATCTAGGGCAAATGTGACACAACGTGATTTAGTGCACTTCTTACTGACTGTGGGACAAAGAAACTCCAATCACACTGCATTTGCAGACTCTGAGAGCATGTATAAGTACTACAGCTGGGCTGTTATTACCAGTGACTGTGGTAACTCAGTTGTACGTCAGAGCCATAAGGGTAACTTTAGTCATCTGTGTGAGTTTTCCGGGTTTTGTCTACAGTCAGTGAACAGAGGTAGCACTTGCAATACACAATTCTGATGTTTCAAGGGGCTGATGTGACTACATGTCAAGCTTAAGCCTGACACATATCTTTGAGATCCCCTTCCTAATTGACATTCCTGTCCTATAGAGTTCATAGAAATGGTGACATGCATTAATAAATGCTGGGAAAATTAACTCACATCAGGAACCCGGACAAACAAACTGAACCTCCAGTAGAGATCAACTATTTCTTGTTATAAGAGCTTAGAACATAGAAAAGAAAGATGCCAGATCTCAAAAGGTGACAGAGGTATTTTGATCATTGTACAGAAGTATCTGACAAAAAAAAAGCAGTTTTACTTGCATACATTTAACATTTTAGTGGTGGTGGTGGTTTCTTTTTTTTTTTCTGTTTCTCTCTGTAGAGTTTAAGCTATTTCTTTGCAAAAAATAATTTGGTATTGTTTTTAGGAAACAGTGATGCATATTTGGCTTTTCCTTATAATAGGAACTGACTTGACCCTCACAGAGGTTATACAGCTGTATTTATATTTCAACTCAGTTCTTTTCAAGGGAAAACAGAAATGCTCTAGGATCTACTCTCCTATGGGCTCCAAAACCAGTTATGTGTAATATAATTTCAATTAAAAATATTAACCTCATGTATACTTTTGTCAAAGTATGTGGGGTGGATGAAAGGCCACAGTTGGGTAGTGAATATGTTCAAGACATGTATTTTCTGCTACTATTTCTGTCAGTGCATTTCTGAGTTAACTGTCCTCTTACAGAGCTCCTTACTCACAAGACTCACAAGACAGCAATGTCCTTGTAGTAAAAATCAACAGGCAAGCGGAAGAGCAATTTTTGTGAACTTGGGGGCTAATCATGCTGAAATCACCATTGTCTGTCCTTAGCATTTGAAGGCTGACAATTGAAGGTTGAGCTACAGCCAGTAAAATGGGCAAACCTTTTTTTTCTTTTTTTTTTTTTTTTGGGTTTCCCAAATATCTATTTTCTTGACAGCAGGTTCCTCACTATTCAATCAAGGGCAATATGCCTTCAGTCGACAATTTTCCCTTTTTTTCTTTTCTTTGTGTGTGTGTGTATAACACTGTTCTTAAAGCTCTTTGCAGCTGGTTGTCATCTGAATGACTGCCAATAGCCTCCGAGAGCACTACCCCCCTCCTGAACACATCATTTGGCTCCCTGAGATTATTTACTAGTGAAAGCTCCACGTGCACAGAGTCAGTCAGATATGACTCTCAGAGGAAAGAGCTGGGTGTGGTTGTGGAATTTTGGGAAATGAGTTAGAAGAGGAGATCGAAATACTGTTTGGCAAGTGAGAGGATGTGTCCTGCTGTTGTCTGAAACCACGTGCCAAGGCAGGGCAGCCCAAGAAGGCCCAGGGGAAAATGAATTTCTGATCAGTAGAGTCCTAAGACAACTGGTAGTTTAACTAAAACACAGCATAGCCTTTTGGGCAGAGGATTTTCTTGCAGACAGGGGAGTTGGGAACACGGTAGTAGCGGAAAGGGAATGATGCAAATCCTTCTGAAATCCACAGAAGGGTTAATTGATTTCAGTGGGCTTTCTCCTAGGCCCGAAATATTTACCTCACAGTGAAAATTGTTTTAAATATACAGCTGTAATTGTTTAGTTTGATATTAATTGAAAGTAAGTGGATTTAGTCCCAGAAGACTTCAGCAATTTGCTAAGTAAGAATTCATTTAGGTATCATTGCTAAGAGGCCAAGATTCAACACTGAGCTATTAGGCCCACACACACAGTTCCAGCACCCAGTTCCAATCTGAAAATATGGTGTCTTACTCTGTCCCATGAGATTAACTCAAAACTTGTAGGCTAAGCTTGACAGTGTTCTCCAGGGGAAAGATTCAGAGGTAACTTTGGAAGCTCAGAATGCCAATTTGCCCTTCCCTGAAATGAAAAAGAAGCCACCTGACCACCGCAGCTAGTAGTGCACTGAGTTAATACAAAAGAAGAAGAAAATAAACATTCTTTTTTTTTGAATATTTGAGTTATAGTTGCACATATAATCCTTTTAAGCTCATCCTAAGATGCTGAGTTGACAAAATACTACAGTTCAGTACAAATGAGATTTTTGCTGCCTTATTAACTCTATGGAATAAATATGAAGAACTAAATCTGTTAACAGATGACACTTGGAAGATAGTAACTTCAACTACACTGCCTGAAAGGGTTAAACAGTTTTGCTTACACAGTATCTGAGATCCGCTTTTATAAATATTTCCAGAAAATGATGAGTTTAACCCAAAGACAATGGTGTGAGGAAACTTTGGGTTGGGATTTGAACCCAACATGAAGACTCACAGTAAAATGACTTAGGTAGGATTTCTCACAGGTGTGAACTGAACAGACAATAGGATAGGCACATATTCAAGACCAGGATCAGACTCAGAAGTCCAAATTCTTCTTAGATTAATAAAATCCTCCTTACTCTCCTTCAACAAGCCTCTGTGCAGTTTGGCAGGGATGCATGAGTGCCAAGCTCTGCTGGAGAGGGGAGTCATGGGGGGCACAGGGGAGAAGGGAAGCAAGCGACGTGGAAGGATGTTGTGAGTCTGCAATGCATTGTCAGAGATATGTGGGGAGAGTTTGCACAGCACCTGCCTGCACGATAGCTGGCTCTAGCCAGTGTCATTAGCCACTCATTTTCTAAGCATTAAAGTCAGCCATAAAATTATAAATAAAATAAAATGAAAATGGGGAAAAAAAAGAGGCAGTACAGTATGACAGAACAGTTAAGGGAGAGGGATGATATTGTGCAAAACTTGAAAATACTTTAACTTCAACACTGAAGTCCAGCCCCTGCAGATGCAGAGAAACAGTTTGCGTGCATAAAGGCATTTAACTGCACAGAGAAAGTATCCATATATGTACAAAGCTTCCAGTGCTATTGAGTATGAAAAGGCAGGAAATAAAAGCTGAAGGTTTACTGTATAGTGAGGAAAAGGACTCAAAGGCCACAGCTTTTGGAACATGTTGAAATCAGTGTGATTCTCAATATTCTTCATAATGAAGAAGAGAGGGGTTTGGCTTTCTGTGGATTTGGATTTTTTTTTGCTTGTCTCAGTTATACTACTAATTATTTAATGGTCTTTCAAACCTTTTGTAATCTCGACTTGAGAAAGCACTGAAAGATATTAATTCTTAGCCATGTGTCTCATAAATGAAGGCCATTCTGCTATACTTAATGACAAGGCTGAGGCAGCAAGATGTCATTTGCTTTTTTCTCGGTTTTTAAATTGCTTTCTAAATGAACTACAGCTGTGAGGGCCAGGTGCTGTGATCCCTTTAGAAAGATCAGGAAATGATGAAATCCAAAATTTCAAAGTGTGATGGATGTCAGCTCCCGATTTGGTGTGTGTGTGAGGTCACCCCCATGCACCTGGTGCTATCTCCACAGCAGAATCACTTTACTGTGGAAAAAAAAAAAAAATAGATACACATGTCGAGTGTAAGAGTAACAATATGAGATGCAGTTTATAATTATCCCTTTGTTTTCTCCTCATCGAGATGGAAATGACAGATATACAGTGTGTGTGCTTCTTGTTCTAGGTGCTGTGGAGTATATTAAAGTAAGTTTTTAGTTAAAATAACCAACATGACTGGGTAGTGAGTTGAGCAGCCACCACACAGGGAAAATGATATTAGAAAAATAAGACCTCACTGACTAACTTTACTTAATTAGAAATCGTAGCTTCAAGGTCAAAAACTCTGTTAGCTAAAATTTATTTTACAGAAAATTACTGGGAAGGAAACTGAGGTGCACAAGAGCAAACAATGATTTTGCTGCAGTTACTCTAGGCTTTTTATCTGATTCTGTAATAATTCAAGACAATTGACTGAAGCTTTTTAAAATGCACGGTTGAAATAGTATTACCGTCTTTACAGAAGATGTAGCTTAATCCTAGAAAATCAGCACAAAACCCCAGTAACAGGGACATACTGTCAGGAAAATGTACATGAAACACAGACAACGAAAGCCAGAGTCCTACTCTCTGCTATTATCATTTGACACATTGTTATGTTGCAGAGGCTGCTGCAGATTCTGCGGTATTTGTGGACATTGCCAACTGCTTCCCCCATTGTACTTCTCTTTGTGCATTGGCCAAATTGCTTCTCTGAACCAGCACAAAGACTTACCCACTCTGGCAAGCCACCAAAAAGATCCAGTTCACAAAATACAAGACACATCAGATTCAGTTTCGGGACTGTCCAACTGTAGCACAAATAAACCTTCAGAGGCAACATTCTCTGCTGTGTAAGGGTACGTAGCATCTTCTGATAAGTTTTAGTAGCAGAGAAGTAAAAAATAAAACAGCTGCTCAACAAATTTGCTGTGGCCCAGAATAGTTTTGTTGCAGATTAATCCTTTGAAAAATGCATAGTTTTATGGTAAATGCATCTGAGTGCTTGGCTTCATTAGGAACTCATCCTGTTTCCAAAGTTCCGGCATCCTCAAGATGGTTTAGAAACTTTTTGTGACTTCCAATACATTGTCATTCTTAGGTAAAGCATAGTCAAAGCAATGTGCACAAATATGAATAAAAATTTGAATTACAGAGTGTAGTTGGAAACTTTGGAACAAGGTCATCAGATCTATGAAATGAATGAGTGTGATGTTTGCTTCACAAAATGCTATATTTAGTGTTTGTGCCAAAAATTCTTAATTTGTTAGGAATTTTTCTACATTAATAGTGTCAAAGAACTGTTTGCTAAATTGCCACCTCAAACAAACAGCTTTAAGATTCTTGTAATACGCCTAAACGCAGTACATATACTTATTTCTTGTTTGCATTTTGCAAAGACTAAAAGTTTTGAAACATATTCCTTAGAGTCACGTGCCTGGCAAATAACGCTTGCATTTTATTTGTTGAGAAAGCAGAACACTCTGCTTGCCTAATCCCATAAATTTTATGGGATGGCAAATTGAGTCACTGTCAGTAGTTCTCATCACCTATCTGCTCACAGATTTCAAAGTGGTCTGTTGCCATGAACGTAGTTCTTAGAACTACAAGGAGCTCTTCAATCTACAAGACAGACAAGAAATTGTTCTTAAGTCAGAAGCAGTGAGTTATGGGTACAAACGTGTCTGAAGTCCTGAAATAGAAGTTAAAAATTAAAGATTTTTTTCTTTTAATCCACAGAAGCTTTGGACACAGACTAGCTTCATGACATTCAGATGTACAAATAGATCATTGGGTCTTTGAGATTGATGACAGGCTTTGACGTAAGAGTTGCCTGCTCAGTTTGGGTGAAAGTTTTCTTTGATGCCTCTTCTATCAATCCAGTCCTTGGATCAGAGTTACAAAATATGTATGAGACTTTATGGCAGAGCAATTCAGATATGATGTTACCTAGTTAATTTTTTCAGGCAATTAGTTCCCGAAAAAGGGATCTTTTACTTAGATCCAAATGTTCAAATGTTCTAAGAAGAAGATTCTGTTATCTGATTTCATGGCAATGAACACTTTTAAGACATTTGTGTTATACATAAGAATGACTTAACAGAGCCCCATGCCCTGCATTTGCTAATGGTCATAAACGATAAAAAGGATACTAAAAAATATTCAAACATATTTCCCCTAAATTTTTTCCATTATTCATTTTGTTCAGAACATCCTTTGTCCATGGACTGCAACTCCTTGCTATTGCAAATAGCATTATTAAAGTATTGGAAAGTTATGGACTGCTTTCCACTAGGTTCTGATCTTTACAAAGTGTTTAGAAAGAAATGGCAAAAATAGGTAGAATCCCCAGATTGAGATGCTTCCGGGTTAGGGGCTTTTAGTGTTACAAAACTAGCTGTTCTGAGGATCAGTTTTGGAAATGTCTTTTTATCTGTATTAAAGTCTCTATCAAAATTCCAGATTGAGATTTCATGCATCTGAAATCCAGATTCCAAGTCTGTGGTTTGTACCTATTTCTGGCTTTCAGTTAGTTCAGTTTGTAGGACACTTGTGAGAAGCTAAACTCAGAGGTACAGTATATCATGATAAACCATTTTTTTTTTTTAAGAAATAAGAAAAAATCACAAAAATTGCACTACCCGTCAGTCTGATTGGAGCAAATAAATTGTTAACCCCTATGGAACCACTAATTTTTCCAACATAGCTGCAACAAAACAACTTTATCCATTCTCCTGCTTCTATTTTGTAATGGCTTTATTGTAGATAAAATGAGTAGGATTTCTAATGGTAAAAAATTGTTTTCATTTACCTGTTTAAATAGTTCCAGGTATTTACTTTACATTGCTAAATATTTTTGTCATATTCACTTTTTATACAGTGTGATGTAGTAGGAGAGCAGAGAGAGAGGAGTCTTTTGTAGACAGGTTTGAATATACGGTTCCACAGATCAGCTATTTGTTAATTTTATGCAGGCTGTCTCCAGTTTCTGCATCTCACAGTTTGGGCACAACAGGAGGTGACACTGTTAACTGTTACTCTTTTCACTTACTTTTTTTCCCCTAGCTGAACATAAACATATCATTACACAGTTGCACTACACTATATTTAGAGTTGATTTTTAACTATCTATTAGATAAAAAGACTAGAGCTGAGATAAAATACCTGGAATTAACTGGGAAGGTCCAATAGAATGGCACTACCCACAGAAATTCTGGTGTGAGTAAGGTATTCCAACACTATGATGATGTTGTCTGTTTCATTTCCTACTGAGACTTCTCTGACATGACTAGAGAAACTGAGCCTGTGTGGCATGGTGAATGCAGTGGCTGTCAGTAATTTGGGTCATCCAGGTACAAATGGTATGGGGCTGCTGTTGCTGGCTGCCTGCATGGGAAAGGAACATCAACACTAAGGCCCTCAGAATATTTTTTTTTCTTTTCTCCAAGAGGACAGGGACTATGTCGTGAAATCTGGGAATGTTTCTAAAGTCTGACTTGGCATCCTGGCAGCATCAGAAGGACATCTGGGTCTACTCCTTGCATATCTCTCTCTGTCTCCTTGCAGAGAAAATACTGGTCTCAGGCCAGGAGAGAAATGTTAAGTATTCCAGCAGATGCCCCAGCCTTGGTACTCATGGGATGAGACTCAGTAGCACACTAGGGAGCACTTTGGTTCCACTGCATAGTGGAACCTGTGTGCTTAAGTTTCTGCCCATGTGTGTATATATAATCACTAAAATCTTGATGAGATTATTACCACTGTAACCTTGGCAAAAGACTTGACAGTCATTGTGTCTCACATAACAGGGGTCTCTGAACACTGAGATTTCCTCACGGGATCTTTACCTGCTGGGACCACAGGAAAAGGCACGATGATGTGTCCACTCATCTCTCATTTGACAAACAAGTTAAAAGATTCACCTAGAAAGTGAAATCTTTTTTTCATATCTTATTTGAACTTGATCTGAAGCACAGATTCAAGTGTCAGACATCAACATCTGAGCTGCATGTTTATGAACCAGACCGGCCAATTCTTCACATGGATCTCTATTTTTGTCTCCTGCAGGAACTGTTCTCTTTTGAAAAATGATAGAATGCACTGAACTTCAGATCTGAACCCTTCCACATACCAATTCACTGTTGTAACTGCTGGTATAAAGATCTCTTCTGCTCTGGCTTGTTTTGTTGGTTTTTTGTTTGATTTTTTGGTTTGGTATTTTTCTGTGAGAAAACAGTGTACCTGGCCAAGGCATCCAGCTCTGAATGGTCAAAACTTTTAAAATACGTTCCATGTGTTCAAACAGCTCTCTATGCTCTTCCACATTTGGATACAATAGTTATAATATGGAACATGCATGCACCACTAAAAAATGTAACATTTGTCAGCAGTTGCCATACATTTCTTTCCTCTGTATTCTAAATAAGTATTGTAAATTCACTATAATTGCGTGTTAGCTAGTAAGTGGCTGATTTTTCAATTACATCTCCTTGTTTGCAATTCTCTGTTTATCCTTGGGAAAAAAAGCATTTTAGGATACTTAGCAAATTTATTTTATTAGTGTCCTGTTTCTTACAGCACAGAGGCTTTCTACATAAATCTAATAGCTATAAATAACTACATGGACCAATGTAATATCTAAAGTAATAGCATTAATTCAAATGAGGTTGCCTGAAGTATCAACTGAACTCTCTGATGCTTCAGTAATTTATCTGACTAGTACAAAAGAAGACTAAAACACCTAAGATAGAATATATTTTTTATGAGAAAGAGACAATACGAGAGCACCGATACTTATAGTAACAGTTCTGCTTATGTATCTGAGCTGTTACATATTGTGTTTCTTACATGTTCAGTCATAAGTACAACCTGGAAAGGAAGTGCTACAAACATTGCCTTAGACATCTGCGCTCCGCTCAGAGTCAAAGTATCCAAACATCCTTACATTGATCCTTCGGCACCCTGAGATAAAAAGAAATGCAGGCATTTCCTTCTTATGTATAGATAACAAAGTGTCTGTTTTTAAAACTAATTTCAGTATTGTTTCACTTCTGGAAATTAACATGTTTCAAGTCATTACATGCATTTTCATTCTAATGTTGAGTGCTGCTTCACTAGTGCATTGCCTTCAGTAAATTATGTTGTCCCCATTCTAACATTATAATTGTGAGATATAATGTTGAACAGGATCAGGGAAGAAATTTGGCTTTTAAAAGGCCCCTTCAAAATTTCTGTCATGTCAGTGTTGTTTTTTAAAGCCAGAACTTTTTTCTGATTTGCCTCTTAACATGAGCTGCAAATGACATTGCTGAACGACTGGTGTACTGCATGCAGGGGCACAACTGTGTACACTGAGCCCAAATTGCTGATGCAAACAACATAGCATGAAACCATTGCCTTATTTTTGTAGAAGAAAGGGATGGATGGATGGATGGATGGATGGATGAGAAGCAATGGATTAAAAGATTACTGTTTGTCCAGATTTGTCTTTATTGTTCTCATTTGCCATTTTAACTGGCAAATAACTGTCTTAAAGGACATGCAATTGGAAAGATATTGAACCATGAGGTCTGACTATACCTAGTCAAGACCCTTTACCACCACAATAAGAGGAGACTGTCTGACATATAATGTCTTCAGCATAGAGCTAGCTGGTTCTCATCAGTGGTGAGGGCTCTAGGCAGTGGTCTGCAGATTTAAACCTAAAGCATCAGATTTTCAGTGTGATAGTTGATGCTTACATGGGTAGCAATAAGCAAAGTAAAATTTATAGTCTATGTGTTTTTATTTACTGGAGTAAAACTACAAACTTTGAAAACATTACTCGGTTTTTTCCTATGTTATTCCTTGAGTACTGGAATATCACTTCTTTCCTGTTCAAGCAACGCCAGGAAAGGACAATGCTTCATTTGAAAGAAGATGTCCTCAGAAAACATACATTTGATTTGTAGAACACTGTTGCGTGGTCAGAAAGTTTGATTAAGAGGCATTAACACATACCATTTCACATTGGCACAGAAACATTGCTGGGAAGAGGAAGGGAGCTATATCCTGTGATACACTGGCATAAAATATGTATTCCTGTAAGATCTTATAATAATGTCACACTGTGAACAGAGGTAGTAGAATCCATAGATGTAGCAATAATTGGGATATGACTTAAGTTTCTGAGCCTGGATGTTTTTTAAACACCTCACATTTCTTGAAAGTAAGAAAAACATGGAGGTGTATGTTGGGGGCAGGGAGTGTAGGATTTATCAGCTCTAGTTTCAAGTAAACAAGTCAGTTTAGGCATTCGGAATAATTTAGTATCAACAGGGGCTCCATCGTTTCCCATTGCAAATTTTGGAAGCACCACTTCCAGAATGTTTCAAGAGTCTCTTATGCCTTTTGTGTGCTGAAACAATTGTACAATCACCACACGCTTTGCTGAAGTAATTATTTGCTCTATATCCCCATCTCCAACAATGCTAGTGTTATTTCTACCTTATGTGCACATATCAAAGGTTGTGTATATACCCATGAAATGCAACATCGATAACAAGCAGAATTCAGTGTTGGAAAAGCTATGACAGAATCCACAGTACAGACACCATGTTACAGGACAAACAGAAATGTTCTGACAACACATATTTCATCATTCAATCATCTTTCTCCTTAACAATTATGCTGCTATGGAAAAAAACCCTAAGCCTTAAACACAAAAAAAACCCACCCAACATACAAGCTAAAAAAGTCTACAATACTATAGATGTTATTGTAGCTGCCATGGTGTATAAACTGTTGAAATTTCCTGTTCAGTGGTTGCCTTCTTTATAATGGAGTTTTGAAATGGAGTTAGGTATGGTACAAAGAAATCTATGGCCAATTTATCCACTCAAGCAGGACTGAAATCTCCCGTTTCAGGCTGCATTGGGAGATAACTTGCCACAAGATGCGCTGATTGGAACTCTGTGAAGTCTCTGCTTCAGTGACTCCTGGAACAGACAAAAGCTGTGCAAGAATTCAGAGGGGAGCATAAAGCAGGCAAAGGCACTTGCCAGCAGTGACAGACTTTGGAATTTAATAGGAGACTGTTCTCTTCTCCCACTGTTCAAAAGAAAGTCTTGGAATCTGTGTCAAACACCTTAAAACCCAACTACTGCCTCAGAGTATAGAAAGAAGAGCGGGACTCAAGTGGTAGAGGACCAGCTGTCCCTATATGCTTTCTGTCTGACAAGACAGTTCTGTAACTATATGAACAGTCAAGTCATCATGTGCTAACAGTCTTGGAACATGTCAAGACTGGTTTTTTGTGAGTTTTGTCAACAAAGAAGAGCTCATACTAGGCATTTGATGCTTAAATAAACACTCAGAGCATGATTTGAAGTGAAACACAGTATTCTATTTAACAAATGAGCAGCCATCTCAATCCAAAACCTGCACTCCATTCTGCTGACCCTGAAGAAACCACACAGACATAACCTTTACTGTCTGATGGCTAGTACCTTGCTGCATGCAACAGAGGCAAGTATGAGTTCAAAAGAAAACATACTTTAAAGAGAAACTGAATTATTTTAGGATGTAGCTGAGACTGGGATATGGTTACAAGCTGTCCTAATTCCCAGACTGAGAAGAGTATGTATATATGTGCATATATATCCCATATGTGAAACCTTTATTTCTGAAATGCCATAATGTCTCTTTCATTTTAGGAAATCATCTAAAAGTTGTCCACTTTTTGGAGCTATAACTCTCGTGTCATGAAATAGCAAACCCAGACTTCTGCAAATGAAAATAAAAGGTACTTGAGCAGAGGAAGATACCAGAATTGGGGACAGAAGAGAGAGATAGAGCAAGATAACTTATTTACATAAGTTTTTCTCACATGTTTTGTGATATTTACTTCATGTAGCTTCAAGCCACCTGCTGAAAATACATAGGTAAATTTTTATTTTAAAAGATTAATATAGGCACAGTGAAAAAAAAGGACCAAACCCCCAAAAACCAAAATGTGAGGTCTTGCCATCTCAGAAGTCAGATTCACAGAATCACAGAACCTTAAGGGCTGGAAGCGACCTCGAAAGATTATCAAGTCCAACCCCCCTTGCCAGAGCAGGTCACCTAGAGTACGTCACACAGGAACTCATCCAGGTGGGTTTTGAATGTATCCAGAGAAAAACTCCATAGCTCTCCTGGGCAGCCTGTGCCAGTGCTGTCACATTCACAGTGAAAAAGCTTTTCTTTATGTTTCTTTGGAACATCTTACGCTCTAGCTTCTACATCTTGGCCCTTGTCCTATCATTGGATATCATTGAGAACACCCTGGCTCCATCCTCCTGACACCAGACTTTTACATACTTGTAGACATTAATGAGGTCACTCCCCAGTCTCCTTCTTCTTTTAGCAGGTCAAGGGAGATTCTTCTCCCTCTCTACTCTGCCCTGTTGAGGCCTCATCTGGAGTACTGTGTCCAGTTCTGGGCTTTTCAGCTCAAGAGGGACAGAGAACTGCTGGAGAGAGTCCAGCGCAGGGTCACCAAGATGATCAGGGGACTGGAATATCTTTCATATGAGGAAAGGCTGCGGGAACTGGGGCTGTTTAGTCTGGAGAAGAGGAGACTAAGGGGAGATCTTATTAATATTTATAAATATCTAATGTTGGGTGGGAGGAGGTTGGGACATCCCTTTTTTCTATTGTAGCTAGCAACAGGACAAGGGGTAATGAGATGAAGCTGGAACACAAAAAGTTCCACTTAAACATAAGAAAAAACTATTTCACTGCTCAGGTGAGGGAGCCCTGGCACAGGCTGCCCAGAGGGGTTGTGGAGTCTCCTTCCTTGGAGGTTTTCAAGACCCGCCTGGACATGTTCCTACGTACCCTGATCTGGGTAAACCTGCTTCTGCACGGTGGTTGGACTAGATGATCTCTAAAGGTCATTTCCAACCCCTACCATTCTATGATTCTCCAAGCTGAAGAGCCCCAGCTCCCTCAGCCTTCCATCATAAGGGAGATGCTCCACTCCCTTCATCATCTTGGTGGCCCTGCAATGAACTCTCTCCAGCAGCTCCCTGTCCTCTTGAACTGAGGGGTCCAGAACTGGACACAATATTCCATATGCAGTCTCACAAGGCCAGAGTAGAGGGGGAGGAGAATTTCTCTTGACCTACTGCCCACCGAACTAATACAGCCCAGGATTCCATAGGCCTTCTTGGCCACGAGAGTACATTACTGGCTTATGGTTATCCTGATATCCACCAAGACCCCCAGGTTCCTTTCCCCTATCTAAGAGTTCATTCCCCAACCTATTCTGTTACATGGATTATTCTTTCCCAGATGCAAGACTCTACACTTGCCCTTGTTCAATTTTGTTAGATTTCTCCCTGCCCAACCCTCCAGCCTGTCCAGGTCTTGTTGAATGGCAGCACAGCCTTCTGATGTGTCAGCGACTCCCCCCAGTCTAGTATCATCAGCAAACTTGCTGATAGTCCCCTGTGTTCCCTCAGCGAGGTCATTAATGAATATATTGAACAGTACCAGTCCCAGCATCGACCCCTGAGGGACTCCAGCTAGACCCTGCCCCATCAGTCACAACTCTCTGCCTTCTTCCCTTCAACCAGTTAACACTCCACCTCACTATCTGATCATCCAACTTGCACTTTCTTAGTTTTGCTGCCAGGATGCTGTGGGAGACAGTGTTAAATGCTATACTGAAATCAAGATAAACCAAATCCACTGCACTACCACCATCTCTCCACCTGGTATCTTCATAAAAGGCTATCAGGTTGGTCAAACATAACTTCCCTTTGGTAAAGTCATGTTGACTGCTACTAATGACGCTCTTGACCTTTAAATGCCTGGAGACAGCACCCAGGATAAGTTGTTCCATCACCTTTCCAGACATGAAGGTGAGACTGACTGGTCTGTAGTTAGCTGGCTCCTCCTCCTTGCCCTTTTTGAAGATTGGAGTGACATTTGCTCTCCTCCAGTCCTTAGGCATCTCTCCTCTTCTCCATGACATACTGAAGATGATGGAGAGTGGTTTAGCAATGACATCCACCAGCTCCCTCAACACCCACGGGTGCATTCCATCAGAGTTCATGGATTTGTTTACATCCCAATTGCTCGATTGATCCTTAACCCAGTCCTCATCAACCAAATAACACTCTTTCTTTAATCTGACTTTCTCTGGAAGGACAGTCTCCAGCAGTATAGACAGAAGCAAAGAAAGCATTCAGTAACTCTGCTTTCTTCTGGTCCTCTGTCACCAGGGCACCCGTCTCATTCAACTGTGGGCCTACATTGCTTCTAGTGTTAGTTTTATCTCCAATGTTTTTGAAGAAGCCTTTCTTCTTGTCCTTGACCACCCTTGAAAGTTACAACTCCAATGAGGCTTTAGCTTTCCTAGTTGCCTCACTATATCCTCTGACAACAGTCTTATATTCATCCCAACTGACATCGCTTCCTTCCATCCATGATTTATAGACTCTTTTCTTCCTCTTGAGCTTGCCCAACAGTTCCCTGTTTAATCATGTTTAATCCCTATTTAAACCTGGCTCCCTTTCTTAATTTCTTACCTGCTGCGATGCTCTGATCCTGAGCTTGGAAAAAGTGATCCTTGAATACAGATCAACTATCTTGGGCCCCTTTATCCTCCAATATGCTGTCCCACAAGACGTGCCCTAGCAATTGCTTGAAAAGGCCAAAGTTGGTGCTGCTAAAGTCCAGGGTTGTGATCCTGCTTGGTATTCTGTACCTACCACACAAGATCCTGAACTCCACCATCTCATGGTTGCTGCAGCCAAGGCTGCCCTCAACCTTCACCACTTCAGCCAGACCCTGCTTGTTCATGAGTACAAAATCCAGTAGTGCTCCTCTCCTAGTTGGCACATCCAGTATTTGTATCAAGAAGTTATCATCGATGCACCGAAGGAATCTCCTGGACTGTAAGTAACTAGACTCGTAGGTCTTCCAGTAAATGGGTAGTTGAAATTCCATAGGGCCTGTGTTTTTGAGGCTGTTCCCAGCTGCCTGTAGAAGGCCTCATCGTCTTACCCAGCCTGTACAGATGGACTGTAATAGACACCCACGACAGTGTCACACATGCTAGACTGGCCCTTAATTCTAATCCTCAAACTCTCTACTTGCCCCTTATCCTCACCTGGAGAGAATTCAGAACATTCTAGTTGCTCTCACACATAAAGAGCAACACCACCATCTTGCCTTGTTGAGCAATCTTTCCTAAAAAGGACATAGCTATCCATGACCACATTCCAGTCATGTGAGCTGTCCCATGTGTCTCTGCAATAGTCACCAGATCATAACTCCTTGCATGTACACAGACTTCCAGTTCCTCCTGTTTATTCCTCATGCTGCGTGCATTGGTGTACAGCTATCTCAAGAAGGAAGCCAATCATTTATGATTCGCCCCTGGTACTGGCTTGCCACCCATAGGCTCAGCTCTAGGGGTCTGCTTTTATCCCCTTCCCCTTTCAAAATTAAAGTCCTTTCTGTGAGCCCTACTAACCTGTTTGCAAGGATCCTTCTCCTCCTTTGAGATAGATGAACTCCACCTCTTACCAAACCTGGTATCAGGAAAATTTTACCATGGTCAAAAAACCCAAAGTTGTGTTGGTGACACCAGTGTCTAAGCCACCTGTTAATCAATTGATTTTTTGTTATTTTTTCAGTATTCCTTCTGCCATGAGAGGGATGAAGGAGAACTTGTGCTCACGATCCATCAAGCATTCTCCCCAGTGAAGTCCTTTTTAATAGCTTTTGAATGCCTCTCTGTAACCTTGTCAGTACCAACCTGCATCACCAACAGTGGATAGTAGTCAACTGGTCGCATTAGACTCAGAAGGTTCCTGGCAACATGTCTAACCCCGGGCCCCAGGGAGGCAGCAGATGTCTCTGTGGGATGGGTCCGGTCAACATATGGGGTCTTCAGTTCCCTTCGAAATGGAATCATCTACTACTATAATCCATCTTTTTCTTTTTAATTGAGGCATTCTGAAGGCATGATAGTGACCGACTCTCCCTGGGTGACTCAAGTACCCTTACCTTTTCATATTCCCTTGCCTGGCCCTCAGCTTCCAAAGCTCCATAAGCTATTGCGCAAGGGCAACTGGGGAGACATGGGTTGTCAGGAAGAGATCTGGTCACCTCCTTGAGAAGGGACCTGTATCCATTCTCCTTCATCTCTTAGATCCCATTCCCTCTGTTAACCTGGCTAGGAGATGGTAGGGGATCCCGTACTTCTTGTGAAGACTTGACTTGTTGCTTACACCTCAAGAATCACAGATTCTCAGTCCACCAATCTATCTCAATCTAAAAGCATAAAGATACTTTTTCATGGCAATGTAAGTGTATTATGCTTTTTATACTACTCTTCTGCACAAGACTGAAAGTTCTTAGCAGATCTGTAAATCTGATAATAAAATGTCTATTCAGTATGTATTGAGAGATATGTAATATGTTGCATCTTTAAAAATACAATTTTGTTTATACAATGAAAACAAGCCTTGCACTTTTGTAGCTTTTGGTTTTTTGACCTGCTTATATTAATTTCTAAATGGTTCTTTTATTTATTCAGAAATGAGGAAAGTTCAGAAAAAAATTATAATAATTTAAAATCTAGAAGACCAAATTCATTTGTCATTATAGAAAATAGCAATCAGCTTAACTGCACAAAAATAACTCAGGCAGTTAGCTCTCACCAGCTTGCACACTCTACTATATATTCCATCTACTACTATATATCCATCTGCCAAACCCACCTGGATTTCAGATAGGGCATTTGCTAGCTTTGTTAATGATAAGCTTCACTCTACTCCCTCTGCCATCTCCTCGGCACGTTCTGGAAAAGAAACTAAGAAATTGTACAGTGTTCATCGTGTTGTGGTGTGTTAATATAAATGCTGCATTAAGTGGAGATCATATTAAGAAGTATGTCAGAGTGTATCTTTCTCATTATGACCTCCATGATGGGTCAAGTAGAAGTCATATAACCTACAGACAAAAGGCAAAAATAGATGAGTTCTAGAGAAGCCAGAGTCATGTTCATTTTTATGAGGTACCATTCATAATAAGATTATTTCTAAGCAGTTACAGAAATACTACAAATGCTATTATTTTAGTCTCTTAGTTGCAGAAATATTTAGGGCCTCCTGAAATTGTCAATAATAAGTAAGTTTCACAGACTCCTTTCTGGGGCTCACAGAGAGCTGCAGGAATGTACAGAGGTGATGCAGAGACAATGATGTGTCCCCTCTCAGGATCTCATGATGTGAAGGATTACTTTTTCTTCACCTCTCTCCAAAGCCCTGGTGAACCAAGAGTCAACCCAAGTAGATGGCACTACTGTGCACTCCAAAGAGATGCTCTGATGCACAGACTTCCCAGTATTTGGGAAAGCATGGGAGTATTTGGGAGTGAGTAGGTACACACACTGAGAAAGTATCCACACTGGTTTGTTGAAATAAATCTATATAGACTTCCTACTCTCTGTGATATGCTGTGGTTCTAGTCTTTTGGCAGAAAGCTGAGCTTGGTGAGTTATTGATACGCCTACCAGGAGCTCCAGCAGAATGGAGATAACTAGTTGCCTGGCACTATCTTCAGGACCCAGATAAAGTGGCAAGGGTTTGAGCAGCAACTTGGTCATTACTATAGAAATATAGAAAATTAAGCATTCTTTTGTTCAAGATAAACCCTGCTTAGAGTGAGGAAAAGCCCTTGCATATTAAACACTGCAAGACAAGGAGAACTCCAGCACTAACTGGGAGATTATGAGTCAGTCTAATAACAGAAATGTAATAACTAATGGTTTAACTGGGCCATCCTCATTGTGTGTTTTCATATATTAGTGAACATTATGGGTAATCTTGTTTCAAGAAATAAGATTGCACAAAGTCTTCTTGATACAACCTCCACAAGATTGTCCCCTTCTTAAGGTAATGGTGGCTGTCAGGCTTCAGTGATGGAGGGCTCTCTTGTCAGTCTAAGTCCAGCAATTTCCTATAGCTAACTGTCAGACTTCCATCACAAACTCAAGGGCTGAAAGGGGATTATGTTTAGACATTATTAAGCAGTTGACTTTCAGTCTTTTTACTTTGCTTTTTGGCATTGACCTAAGCAACGAGTAGTGCTAGAAACCATTTCTGGGTTACATGAAGAGTGAAAGAAATCAGTGATGTTTTTACTGGATCCCAAACAAATCTCAGTGTCTAACAGGCGGCTCTATCAGCTAAAGAGGAGCAGTACCATCAAATGCAAACTTCTCTGTCAGAGCTAGTTTTCCAGCCTCCCTGAAGAAGATCAGTTGTATATACATCCCTCTCCAGGCACCTGCACAGGATGTGGGTACACTCAAGGACAGGAAGGCTTTCTGTTCCTCAAACATGCAGGTGTGTGCAATGTCAAGCGTCAGCTCTACATTTTCAGGATCATTTCATAACGCACACACAGTGCAGTTTTGCTGGATGTCAGCAGTCTGAAACTGTTTCCTCACTGACAGAGTTGTGGGAAAACACAAAAGTATATGGACAGCTCTTATGGTCTGTTACCCTGCAGTTCTTTCAAGATTTGTGCTTTTTCTGGGTTCTTCAAATCACATCCATAAGATCTTCTCCAGAGAAGGGGGAGTTCAATGAGAAAACTGCTCTAAATTGTGGCTGAGGAAGAAAATTTTTTAATTTCATTTACAGAAATGCAAGCCAAATAATGAGATGTATGACAACAGTCAATGGCGAACCATTTTCCAGGTTGTTATTTATTTTGGTATTTATTTCATAGTATAATTGTGGACTTCCCTCCACGACCAAAGTGAAGTGAGCAGCACAGAGAGGTAAGATCAGATTAAAACTCAAATAAAGAGAAGCAAGCAAAACAGTGAAAAATATGGAGCAGAGATGCTGAGTATATTTAAGGTTATAAGCAATTACTAATTATAAGGCACAATAAAACAGAAGTAAGGAATTTGCAGTATAATCTATATGTGGCTCTATATAATTGCTTCTAAGCTTGATGCTAGTGTTTGGGGTCTACTTCTTTTCTTAATCCTGCAAAACTGAGATTTCATCCTCCCCAATAGCTCATTTACAATCTTCTGCTTGTGAGGACCCTGAAGTAAATATAGCAGCATATCATAAAAATAATGCTTCTAGAAGTGAATTAAAATGCTATTTGGACATTCAATTATTGCTATATTTATGCTGTTTCTATATTTGCTTACTTATATCTTAATTATGTAAGTCAGAGGTGATTTAATCCTAGCAACGAGGGCCAGATGGAGATTTTTTGCCCTTCAACTAAACATGTGACATTCCTCCCCTCACAGCTGCAGCCTGACATGGACATTTGGCTGGTGCTGCTGCTGCCAGAGAAAGGAGATGTTTTTGAGGAGGTGAGGGAAGGTGTCCACACTCCCTCTCACAGCTGACATTGGCAGCTTTGCTTCATGTGTTGAGCATGTCAGGCACAGGAGATGGCTTTCAGCTCTTTGTGCTGCTTCTGATGTGTGGATGGTTGCTTCTTGTTTCTTGCAGGAGATTTAGTCTGCCTTGGATGGAAACATTCAGTGGACCATCAACTAACTGAGGCAGCCAGACCAGAAGTCCTCCTTAAAAATATTGTATTAGAAGACTGTGAGCAAAGTGCATTATGTTGACAGTTAGAAATTTGGCTTTGGTTTCAGGAAAGTTGGGATACGCTACTGATGTTTTAATACAGTAATTTGTAACACAAAACCCTGTGTTCACTCAGTTTTTAATACTCTGTTGCTCAGAAGGAATTGCTTTACCTGTGGGAAAAAAAGAATTTCTCTGAATTTTATGTCCCTCTTCCTGGTTCAACAAAACTGGTTTCTCTGAACAAAGGAAGTAAATAGCGAACAGAAGTTGTCAGAGATGCTTTAGGCTTTAAATCCATACTTGAAGAAAAGACTACTTTTGATATACCATTGATATTTTTGGATACATATTTATGGTATAGTTTGATCTCTCATGTTATAAACTTGAACTGGAGATGAGAATGAAACAGTTGAAGACTTCCAGATATATCACTGTACAAAACACTTTGAAAATACCTGCCATCAATGCAAACCCATCCATTTTGAAGTCCTGAGAAGGTCTTAATCATTATTTCATGTCTCTGACAGGTGATTCATCTCTGACAAAGCTTATTCAGTACTATTTAGACAAAGGTAGAATTTTATCAGAGGAAAGGGAATCATCCTAATTTTACCTTCAGTTTAACAGTGAAATTATAACAATCATAAATCACTCCCAGCTGTCCCTGAAATCTCCCCTTCAGCACATCACTGTAGGGAAGGCAACAAGTTCTGCAGCAATCAATCCCTTTTATATCTCTCCACAGGCACATAGGCATCATACTGGAGTTCAAACTGTGATGCTGGTTGAAAAAGATAATTGGTAAATCAAACATCAAATGAAATCACTCAAAAACTATCCACTGCCCCCATTTAAGCAAGGAAGCTATTGCTGAAATACTTTTTTCACCTTTTTACCCATGCATATATATAAATTGGCAGCTCCTTCTTAATCTTCCTAACCTTTTTCTATCTCAGATATTTATTTCACTGAGTATCATCTCTCTCTTTGCATGACCCATAAATTGTCTCCCTGTACTGTGTTTTTGTCTGTAGTCCTCTATAAGGTGTTCTTCCCATGTGCCCTCTGTTCACATTGTGCTTACCTCAGCCAGTGCGCATCATTTACATGGGTTTTATTTCCTCACTCTATGAATGCTGCTTCTGTTTCCTACTCTACGATACTTTCTGGGCTGAATGGATCTCTGGCTGTCAGTGATCAAAGCTGTCAGTTGCTGTTTATTTCCTCACCTCTTCGATTTGGCTCCTGGGAGGATGTTTCTACAGACGTTTTAGAGAGACAGAAAAAAACAATATCCTATTAAACTAATGACCCTTGGCTATGCTATCTACAAATGAATGCAGGCAGGAACAGACAATTGCTGAGTTTTCTACAGACAGTCTGTGCACAACACTCTCATGTGTGTTTTCTGGCCATAAAATGAGTGAGTGAGTGTAACTTCAAGAAAAAATATATTATTTCTATTTAACAGTAATTATTCTGATGTAACTATGGCTTTCTGGTTATTAAGAGTATTAATAAAGAGTATTAAGATTATTAATAAACATTCATATTAATGTTCACATCTGGTAGAGAGCACTGCTGGCTCTTTTGTTGATTCTTTTCAGAGAGCTTCTGTAAAAAACATCTGAAGCCTTACAATTGTTGGTTTTTTTAAAAAAAAAAAAACAAAAGTCTGGAATAAATTTGTGGTGACTAGTTATTAGCAAATAAGATTTTCTATTCAGAGGAGCAATGGCTTCTTTCTTTAGGGAAATGTAACTGGAATATGTCATAGATCTAACTGTCTCTTCATGTCCTACAGTCACTGTACTAATCACAAATATTCCTGGTGTTTATACCAACACATATTTTTTCCACAACCAGCTTGCTATTGAATAGGTTATATTTAATACACTTGAATTAAACATACTTTTTGAGAGGAAGTCTTTAAAACATTTATTTTAGTTTATTGGTTGAGGGATGATACAGGTCATGACTGAGATTAAAATCCCAAAACTGAAGAGAGCTTGTAGGAGTTGGAAAAAGAAAGATGAAGTTTGCTTCATCAGCATTAAACAGAATAAATTAGTAAGGATACACAAAACACTTCTCAGGACGAGATTTTAGCTTGATTGGGACACAGAGGTAGATCTTTGCACAGAAGTATCTGTTGAATGTGTACTTGAGGTGAAGTGAAGTAGTGAAGTGAAGTGAAGTGAAGTGAAGTGAAGTGAAGTGAAGTGAAGTGAAGTAAGAAAGATGACCCACCATAATTTGTTGGACTCTAAAGATGACTGCTCTGGGACTTCTCTAGAAGGCAAAAGTAACACACAAAGAATAAAAAGTTTGAGACTTGAAATATCACCAAGCAATTGCAAAATTTCAAGAGAGGGAGTTATCAGAAAGGTAATGGCTGACAACAGGTCAGGGTCAGGGTGGGGAAAAAAACACTCTAGTGGAATTTTGGCTAAAAAGTTAAAAGCACTATAAGCTTTTTAAGAGCAGATCTCATAGAGTGAAGAAGGCGAGGGAAGGGAAAGAGGAGAAAGAAAGATGGAGATGAAAGAAGACATAGTGAGAAAAAATCTTCACAATTTATGTTAAGAATATATTCTGCAATCTAAAAACTTAAATAAGACAGTGAGGATAACAGTTGGAGAAGCAGGGGAGTTCATTTGACAGTTTTTAAAATTTATTTTTATATGCATTAAAATTTATTAAGTAAGGAGAAACTGAAGGATGATTTTATTGGGAAGGGAAAGAAGTACAAGGTAGAAAGAAGGAGACTGTGATAATGCTTCGAAGAATGAGAGTAGCCATGGTGGAGTTCACAAAATGAGATTGAGCAGGGACATAGAAATGGGAATGTGAGGAGGCAAGGGAGGAAAATTTGAGAAAAGCTGACAACAAAGGTCTGTATCAGTGACTGAAAAACTAAGGACTGTAGTTGAAGGCAAAGGAAACAGGAGCTCAAATCACACAGTCTTTGTGAATTTTCCTCTGGAAGAAATCCTCTAGCTATCACTGGGAAGGGCAAGGAAGCTTTCATGTGAGAACTCATTCCTCATAGTTCTATGTGCATTATATATGCAGCACAGAAACTAAGCAAAACTCTCTGGACTGTAAAATCATCTCTTAAGAACACAGAGGAAAAAGGATTTATAAAATTCATCAAAAGCTTGTGCAGGTGATTCAACCAAAATTACTACTGTTTGGGCTACTAAAAGATGTATTAAAGTACAAAATGCAGGTCATTATTCATAGTTTCCAAGGCACAGTTCATATGGAAAAGCAAATGAGAGATCATGAAAATGGCTTTAACGTTACTGCTGATTCATGCCAAATTAGGTTTCTAATCTGTGCATAGAGCTATTATTATTAAAACAAATCATTTATCCTCTTGAGTACACTACTGCTTTGTTTAACTTCAGATCATGTCCTTTACCTACCACTGTTGTGTACCCTTCCTTTAACAGGATTTCTTTTGGCACAGTTCCTTGTTTGTTGAGCAATAGATTGATATGCTTGCAGGGAATGGAAGAATGATATGCTGCTGTATAGTACCAGCATCCGCCCTGTGGTATTTTGAACATGCTGGAAACACCAGCTAATGATAACAGGCTGTGATTAAATCTTTCAGGGCTGTAAGGCTGAATGGCATCATTTGGGAGAAGAAAAGTGCCCCTCTAAATCACAGTGGAAAACTGCAAGGGAGGAATATGGTAAAAGGTTCTGTACCTTAGTGTGTTTGCATGCATTCAGCATATATAGGAAGTAATGTCTAAAATGATAGAAGCATTTGACCTAACTGTTTACCAGACGAAGATGCTTCTGAGACTTTTCTGCAGCTGGTTACCATTTTATGTCTTTGAACAGGGGAATATTTGAGACGATAGCCTTGTGTTACTCACACAAAGGGTACTAATTACACAACAAAGATGAATAAAGCAGCTCAGATAAGGAACACATCAAATTCATATCCTGTGCTACCCCCAAAATCTGATAGGAGATGGAATTTATTTTCATGATGCTGATTGCAGTTACAAAAACCTTTTCACTCATTTCTGGACAGAGTTAGGGCACTGGCACATGAGAAAAGTTACAGCAAGGCAAGCTGTAGTGTGATTTTAAAACCCATCAGCTCCATCTGAGACTCGCAATCCTAATTCTCCTCCTACAAGGTATGCAGTGTGGCCCAACTCCATGAGCTCCAAAATTTTTCAGCAAACTTATTGCAAATCCAGTTTGTCTGGCAACACAGTGTAGATTTAAAAGCTCCAAATTCTGGGAAAGAAAGTTTGTTTTGGTATACAACTCAGGACAGAGACTTTCCTAGCTTTCTGCCTGATCTCCATGGTTCTATGTCCAGAGGACAGAGCAACAGGACTCACAGGAGTCAGCAAAAAGTTATCTATTCACTTGTTAAATCCTCTTGTTCTGATTTCTAATAACTGTAAGTTGGCTTAAAATCCTGAGTATGAAATTTATGTTTCCTCCTACCATCTATTTTTAGTTTTCACTATTAGAACTCTGTAATTACTCAGTGTTTGTATAAATGTTCAGTTCCTCATGATTTTTACTAAACTCTTCAGTGGCCTTAGTGGTAGCTATTGTCAGTGATTTATGAAATTTAATTGCACTTTATTTTTCTCGATCTTATACATTTTCAATTGTCTGCCTTCAAATTTAATCAAATGTACTAATCTACCACTGTATTATTTTAGCATGGCTTATCTGTTCTGAAATTTTTCACTATCCATCTGGATTTGAATAAAACCTAAAGGAACTGATGTTTTGTGCAAATTTTACCATCTCGCTACTTGACCCCTTTGCTGGATAATGAATAAATATATTAAATCATTCCCATATCTCTGATGCAGCCCTGAAACCTTCTGTTGGCAATATTTTATGATCATGCGTCTCCTGCTTTCTGACTCTTAGCTAGTTTGGGGAGCAAAACAATACTTTGTGTGTTTTTCTTTGTTCAGAACCAAATTGAATCCAATAAATTATCACAAGCAGAGGTAAACATATTTCCTTGAGGCATATAGACGCTTGTCAGGGATGTTGTCCATTGATCACAATAGGGTAAATTAACTGGTAGCTTATCCTTGTTCTGGACTTTGAATATAAAGCAACTGATGTATATCTCAGAAACACACACATATACATCAGCTCACGTGTTGTGCACTGACCTGGCCATCTAGAATTTCCATAGAACTGGTAGGAACTTTTCTCAAGCCCTTGAGGGAAACAGTATCTTTCCCTTAATTATTTTCAAAAGCGGTCCTGTATTTCTAGTTTGGGAAAGAGAATCCCAGAGTTGCATCAGTAAACTCCTTTTAAACAAACAAATTGTAAATATCTATCTTCTAAAGTGTTACATTTAACTCCTCTGAGTTTTCCTTTGGTATTTGTCTTCCAAGCAAGCCTTCTGTGAATCCCAATCTAATGAAGACCCACCTGTGCACCCATTAGCACAGTGGAGTCTTGGTGTACAGATTTTATGTGGTACACTTATATGAAACCATAAAAGCTTTAATAATAATAATAATTGCTTAACAACATGTTAAATGTTGTATGAAACTAGAAAAAGAATCAGACCTGCATTTCATTATGATTTAAAAAAAAATCACACTACTTTTAAGAAGAATGCCCTCCTCAATATATTCTCAGCATTTTCAAAATCATTGTCTTTTCAAGCAATTCTTAAATAAGCTTGTGAAATAAAATATGTTTTTGCTCTTTACTTATTACCCTTGTTTGAAATGTTACTAATTAAAATAGCTTGTAAAGGACAACATGAAAACCAGCAAAGAATCAAAAAAGTATCTGTTATCTAAAAGGCGTTTTTTTCCTCTTTAGTTTAAAAGGCTTGCACAAAACCTGTATTAATTTTAAATTACTAACTTGAGAGAGACATATAATAAAATGTTTTGCTAATGCTTTGTTATCCTTATGGCCTCAACTTCAGCTCAAATATGCAATTAATTCTGTAACTTACACTCTGTGGCGGATGTCATTCAAGCTGCGACAGCTTATTGGGTAGTTAAAAGGATAAAATCAAGTAGTCATTCTACTAATCCCTTTACAAGGAAACAGCTTTATGCATAAAAAGTGGAACTTATGTGGTCATTAGCAGATGCTACATCAAGCAACCAAAAATACACACATTTAAATTCTTAAGCACAATCTATGAACACTACACAGATGGTTTCCAAGAAACTGTACCTAAATTGATTACGATAAAAATGATCTGCTGCAATTGTTTCTGTCAAAAGGGAGAACAGAATTTGTCCCAATGTGTCGCTCTGCCCACTCATGCAGAGAACCCAGCTGCTGAGACAGATGTTGCTCTAAGCACTTTATTTTAGGGTCATTAAAATGGTTACAGGGGTTAGTCATTCATTGTTTTATAAATTGTGCTTACTTAGCCGAGCCCCATAGATGCTGGAAAACTTCTTTGTGGTTGATCGAAAAAAGTTACGTGTCGTATCAGGTTTACCTTATGCTGGCGGTAAAACTAGGTGAAGCGTTTGCATAGGACAAGAGAAGAAAAAACAATTACTTTTTCTGCTTTATCTAGAAGAACGTATTTACTCAGACCTGATATAACAGTGGTGCCTCTTCTGTAATCATTTGACTTGCAAAATCTGCCTCAAATATCTTCTATCTTTCATTTTAGCTTCTTTAATCATTAAAGAACTTGATTTTTCAATACAGCTTATTCCTGTACAATCTTCATTCCATGGTATTATGAGCAAGAAGTGTCAGACAAGCAAAGGTTTAAGATCAGTTGATTAGATCGGTGCAGAGTGGGTCCGTCTACCTCCCCGCTGTCTTTGCAAATGCTGCTCTTTGGCAGTTTGAGCATACTCAGGCTTTACTTAGAAATATTTGGCTAAATCTCTTCTCTGTTGGCAGGTTCTGTGGTTTTCCATGGCTCATCTAATTCAGGATTGACTTAGCCGTGTGCATGTGATGTATTGGTGCAGCAGTTAATGTGTCAATGAGAAACAGAACAGTAAAAAGATGAAGTGCAGTGAAAAACAGCAAGGTTGGCAGATCCAACTCCTTTCCAGATCATACCGTAGCCTTTTATAGCCTCCACTACAAAATGTAGCCAACTTCCGATCTTTTATTTCATCTTTGTCCCTGTGTACTTGTTATTATGTTGATGGTTCTATTTATCTTCCCTAATTGGTGGCTGAACTCTGGCAGCCAAATTCCTAGTTCTAGGTAATGATCTAGGTGGTAGATACAGTTTAAATTGTCTTTTTCCACCTTTGCTTTGCATATTTAGGATAAAGTCAGTCACCTACAATTTTTTTTTAAAAAAACCTAGTGATAAATTGCAATATTACTTGATCTGCTTTGGCAGCGGGTTGATTTCCTGCACTCATGAAGAGAGATTAATTTATGTCCCCTGTCTTAGTAGGCTTTATTTAAATAACTGTGGACTACTCACATGTAGATCCTCATTGCTAAATTACATAGTATGTCACTTGCTTCCAAAACACCCTGAAGTTACAGTTTTTAAATGAAAATCAAGATATGCTAAGAAAATTCAGAAGTTGAAAGAAAGAAGTTATTCCATGCCCAGAAATCTGGCTGTTTCTGGGGTCCAATATCTGAAAAAGACACATTAGGTTAGGAGCCAGACAGAAGACATTCTCAAAAAACATAATCCCTAAAAATGCAGTGAGACATTTGCCGCTCTCAGAAGCCGGCACATTTCATCCACTTCAACAGGCAGTTCAAACAAACTTACCAATACAAAAAGAAATTCAGTCAAAAGAGATATGTTTTTATCTGGCAACATATAATAAAAAGTTGTCTTAGCTTCACTTAAATTTGAGTTGAATTTTGTCTAGTCTGTATTTTGTTCTTACAACAAAACCCTTAAACAGGACATTTTTTTTTTCCAGGATTTGTCAATATCGTCACCCACAGGTTCACCCATAAACTTCATCTGAAACTATCTGAAACAGAGAAGGGAGGCCTTTCATAGATAATATCAGTTTATTATAGTTTCATGACAGTAAATTTATTGTTGCTTATTTAAGATATTAAAACTAGTAGCTGATATCCCTGCAAAATAAGCTTAGTAAGATGAGGATTCTATTAGAGGCTTCAGCACTCACAATGCACCTATTAAGCAGAAAATCACTTTCCCTCTCTGCTTTTGTCTTCTGATACAGTAGGGTCTTTGCGATAACAACTGTCACCTACTCTGTCCTTAAACAATATTAGCTGTAAAGATTTTTCCTGTTTCAGGGAGAGCTTCTGGGAGATGATGTAAAGGCCTCTCCTGTCATGTTGTGTTTGGAGGTGCGATTTAGCACACCAATGCAAGTCCAGAGTAGTGACAGAGCTGTGCTTACAGATCAAATGTCCCTTTTAACATTGGTGGTTCATGCAATTCTCACAAAAGAAAGAGAAACATCCTGATGAAAAGTGAGTTTGAGCTCTTAAAAGAGTTTTTGATATTCTGCACACCAGGCATGACAACATAAGGCTGCTCACAGCCTGGGTGTCACTTCAAATTCCATTATACTTACATTAGATGCTGTTTGTTCCTCTTGCAAATGCACTGACAGATTTTTGCAGCCCTATATGTGTTTTTTTTGTTTTTTTGGGTTTTTTTTTAGTGTATGAAAGGTTTGTAGCTATTTTAGCCATGGAGTTGCTAAAAAATTATTAAAGAAAATCAAAGTTCACTCTCATCTACCCTGCACTAAGCCAAACAACATATTCCTGATTTAGAAGCAAATTCAATTTTTTTCTTGCTTTTTTTTTTCATTTTACAACATCAGAGACACTCCTGGGATGGTAAAGAATGCCAGTGTTTGTCCTATTTGGAAGAAACCTTACCCTGAAAATCATACACTTTATATAGGCAGGAAGAAACACTACACATGTAATTGTGAGGAAAAAAAAGGCAAAATCTGACAATAGAAACTCAGTCAGCTGGCACACTACAGCTTTTCTCAAGGTGACATTGTCTAGTGTTAAGATGAACAGTTTCTGCTGGTTTAGAGCATCACTAAATATAACAGAAGCACATCTATACTTGCTGTGGTGGTTTAGGCCCATCAGGGAACAAAGGACCACAATCAGCCCTAAGTACCAAGGGCCTTTGGAGAACCCTAAGGACAGGGAAGGCTCACTGACCTCTTATGGTCCCAGACAAAAAAGACAAGATTACTCAACCTGGGGAAGAAAACAGAAATTAATTTAATCCACCACAAACCAAAAACGTAAAATCCCAAAACATAACAAACAGAAAACAACACAGAGTCAGATGATCATGAAGAGTACAACCAGTCCTTTCAGACCACCTTCTCCCCACCCCTCCTCTCTTTCTGGGCTCTGAGCCACAGTCCCAGGGTCTTTACCTCCTTCCTCCCGTGAACAGCTTGGGGGGCAGGGAATGGGGGATTCAGTCAGCTCTTTCCTGATGGCTCATGACATTTGTCTTTCCTCAAGGCAAGCAGACTCCTGTTTGGTTCTCCCTGCTCCCTCACGGGGTCCCTCATACACTTTGCAGCCCTGCATGGGCCGCTGAGATGTACGCTCATCCCGAGGGCTGCAGCTCCTCTCTGTCTCCTGTGTGTACCTCTGCAGCCCGCAGGCTCTACATCATGACCTGCGCCATGGCCACCTCCTCACACAGTCTCCTGTCTGTCTGGATGCACTCACTCGGAGCTGCTGGTGGCTCTCAGTCCTCCCATTGCCCTCCATGTGTTGCAGGGGCACAGTCTGTGTTCCTGCCATGGGTTGCAGAGGGATCTCTGATTTGGTGCTCCTTCTTCCTTCCTCCTCTGACAGTGGGGTCTTCAAGGTCCCTTCAATCTTGTATCACTCCTCCACCTCCTCTTCTGGGTGCAGATTTCCCTTCTTAAATAGTGACAGCAGAGGTGCCAGATTGACCAAGCCAGGCTGAAGGTGGTTTCACCTCAGAGATGAGGAATCTTTTGAGAACTGCTTACTGGGACCAGTACTGCAGCCTCTTGTCCCTGTTACCAAGCAAAAAGTGACTCCACACAAAGCCAGGACACTTGATCACACCAAGTCCATCTAATCCACTCTACAGTCTTCAAATGCTCAGGATGAAATATAAGAGCAGGATAAGATTTTTTTTTCCTTTCTCTGAGCACTCATTCAGCCATCAAGAATTTGTGGTTCAAGGACTTCTAGTACACATATCCCATCCTCCATGGTACCCACAAGTTAGAAATACTCTTTTTAAGGTATCGAGGGAGAAATCTTGGACTCATTGGCATCCCTGTCATAACTGCCTCTGAACAGAATGGAGTTTTATCTAGATGCATGTACTTTTCTCTGCTATTGTCCTCCTACAGAAATCAATTATATGTAATAACTCAAAGTACAGAGGGGAGGTTTGAAGCTTGGAACTGCTCTTTGGACATTGACCCCTAGATTTATCCCTTAAGATTTCTCCACAGGCTCCTATTCACACCTATTTCATGTGCCCCTGCCTTCTTGTACTGTTTCTTTACATGTCATCCAGCACTCTGTGTTCATATGACTGACCCAAGATATTCCCCTTCTCCTGCTTACTAATGCTCTGGACTCCTTTCTCATCTCCCCCAGCGAAGCCTCGCCTATACCACTGTGATCCTTAAGAGAACAATGTGTGTGAAGATATGAGATGTACTACTTTGACAATACTTCTGAAACCTTGTTGACCTGATCCTGCACCACTTTTCACCTTTACACTTGACTGATGCCAAGTAGCTGTTCTTTTGGCTCACTATGCGGCTATAGGTAACTTATTATGTCTTTGAGATATTAGGAATATAAAGCAGCCCAGATATGCTAACACACCCAGTCAATTTTCTAAAGAGAGCAGCATTTCAGAGGCCTTTACCAGAGCATAGTTGGGGAGAAACATGGTCAAAAATGAGTGGTTATTGAGAAGTATTATATCAAGGTGATTTGCCACCAAACAGAAGGCATACTCCACCTTTGAAAATTGCTATTCTGAGTAATGTCGAATTTACCATATACAAATACAAGACTGAAGTCTTTAAGACATGATTATTTGTATTAGAAAATCTTACCCAAAGATAAGGTGTCTAGAGGACATTTAGGTGATCTTCAGGAGATCTCATACACTTCACAGAATCACACAATGGTAGGAGTTTGAAGGAACCTCTAAAGATCATCTGGCCAAACCCCTGTGCTCAAGTAGGTCCACCTACATCACATCAAATAGAAACATGTCCAGATAGGTCTTGAAAACCTCCAGAGAAGGAGACTTCATACCCTCCTTGGGTGGCCTGTGCCAGGGCTCCCTTACTCTCACAGTGAAATAGCTTTTTCTTATATTTAAATGGAACTTTTTGTGTTCCAGCATCATCCCATTACCCCTTGTCCTGTTGCTAAAGAGAAAAAAAAAAAAAAAAAGGATGCTCCAATCCCTTGACACCCAGCATTTAGATATTTCTAAAAATTAATGAGGTCCTCCCTCAGTCTCCTCTTCTCCAGGCTAAACAGCCTCAGTTCCCACAGCCTTTCCTCATAAGAAAGATCATAGAATCATAAAACGGTAGAGATTGGAAGGGACCTTTAGACATCATCTAGTCCAACCACCGTGCAGAAGCAGGGTCACCTAGATCAGGTCGCATAGGAACATGTCCAGGTGGATCTTGAAGACCTCCAAGGAAGGAGACTCCACAACCCCTCTGGGCAGCCTTTTCCACTGCTCCCTCACCTGAACAGTGAAATATTTTTTTCTTATATTTAAGTGGAACTTTTTGTGTTCCAGCTTCATCCTATTACCCCTTGTCCTGTTGCTAGCTACAATAGAGAAAAGATGCTCCAGTCCCCTGATCATCTTGGTGACCCTGCGCTGGACTCTCTCCAGACATTCTCTGTCCCTCTTGAACTGAGGAGCCCAGAACTGGACACAGGACTCCAGATGAGGCCTCACCAGGGCAGAGTAGAGGGGGAGAAGAACCTCCCTTGACCTGCTGGCCACACTCTTCTTGATGCATCTCAGGATGCCATTGGCCTTCTTGGCCACGAGGGTACATTGCTGGCTGATGATTAGTTTATTATCAACCAGGACTCCCAGGTCTCTCTTTGCAGAGCTGCTCTCCAGTAGGTCAACCCCCAGCCTGTATTAGTGCACAGGATTGCTCCTTCCCAGATGCAGGACTCTGCACTTGCCCTTGTTGAACCTCATGAGGTTCCTCTCTGCCCAGCTCTCAAACC
The DNA here is from genome assembly GCF_028858725.1 of Colius striatus. Lineage (NCBI taxonomy): Eukaryota > Metazoa > Chordata > Aves > Coliiformes > Coliidae > Colius > Colius striatus. Next base: position 30,334,668 of record NC_084760.1, on the reverse strand, counting down.
GGTATAGGTCTCGCTTATACATACCCTCAGTTTGAAACAAAACCAGGATGGAGCTATATAAAGTGTCAACCTGTTACCAAGCCATGGACTATTTTATTTTTACAAAAGAGTATCAATTTAAGTCATGCAATAAGCAGAAAGTGAGAAATAAACATAATTCGGTCCAATTGATACTATGGTCTTTTACGTCCATGAATATCTTTACCATTCTGTTTTTTCTCACTTAAAAAAACATTCAAAATAAACAGCTCACATTTCTAGTTAAACTTAGTTCATGGAGTAATTGAAAATAAAGAACATTAATATATTTGGGCTACTCATTCACTGTTGGCTGGAGGATCTGAGAGCACCTGTGACTGCGTAGGTGTATTTTTCTACTCCTGTTGATTATCTTCTAAGGGTTTCTGACGGAAACCACATCCTCTCACCCGGAATTGAGAGGTGTTTATTAAAGACACTAAGAGCACAAAAAGTGCAGCCCTCCCCCCAAAAATGGTACAGATATGATTGTCTATATTTTTCTTTGTAACTGAACTGTAAATTTGACCTTTGCAAACCAAAAGTACTTTCCAAACTGAAAATGTGCTTCAGCTGCATGCCCATATGGTATGCGATTTTGCAGAGCCTTGCACTTTCACCTTCGGGTAAAGTGAATTCAAAACAAGATTGTCTTGATTCACTAATAGATGGACTCTTTCTAATTTTTTTTTCTTTTGGCCAGTGCAAATGACTCTCCACAGACCTAAACATGTGACAACTAGATCCTATTAGTTTTAAATAACAACTTTAATAGTCTATCGTTAAAGAAGTGATCACCTTTGACATCAAGTGGAAAGGGAAAGAAAATTATTGGTTAAAATTCCCATTCATTCTGTCATTCTTTCCATTATCTTTCTTAGAGGAGTGTAATGTAGGTGGAGTGAAAGAAGGAATATAAAAGCTAATCAGATAACATATCGTCTTTTTAGGCTGGAACTAATCTTGATGTGTTAACTCAGGAATTCCTTTTCTCTCAATGTTATCAATGGAACTGCTATTAAAGCTACATAAATGCAGAAGAGAGTGAAGACATTTGTTTTCTTCATTTTACTATAAATGACACTTTCATAGTTAAATGTCCAGGAAAGGAACAGCATTGCCAACTCTTCTTAAACCATTAGGATGTACACCATGAGCACAGCACATCTCTGTTTAGTTGGAGAACCTACTAAAATGTTTCTTTGTTTTCTTAAACAGATAAAAATATTAGAAAAAACTGAACTGTCAGTGTGTTTTTGAAGGTCTGATCACATAGATACTTTTATAAAGTCCATCACCTTTTTATATAGGTGATATATCTATATAAATATAATGGATTTTCACTATGGAAAGTGTTAATAAGTATATTTAGAGAATAAATATCTTCTCACACTCTTCCATCTCTCCCCCCATTTCTTTAGTCTGAGCTCACTGTCATTATTGCTGACTGTGTTCACACCTAAATCTGAAGGACAAGGTCCATCTTCACAAAAGCCTTAGGACTTCAAGTCTGAGACAAGCGTCAAGTAGCCTGAATATCACCAAATGTCTCTAATTTGATTTCTATAGAATAGATGCACAATTTTACACTTCCTATTCAGAGGAAAGTTACCACAGGGCAAGCTGGGGTTAGCTATTCCTCTCTACCTTTGCATCTGGGTGCTCTTCAGGTGTAGTAAATACAAACAAATTTGTTACATTTTGAAAGTGAAATTACATACCTCAGCTTTACCGGGATGCAGTCATACAGAGAGATAGCACAGAGTAGCAAGTGTATCGTCAAATCTCACTTTTATTTTATATTTTTTCTTTTTCTCTAGAAGCAATCTTTCAAAGACTTATGGGTTATTTTGGTCTTTAAGGTTTGAATTTATCACACTCAATTTTAAGATCCTAACTGAAGCAGCAAAAATAGAAGACTGATAGTTGGTGAAAAGACAAGACTTTTGGCAGCCTGAAGTATGAGCTGAGGTGTTTCTGGAGTGAAGATTTCACTCTCCCATCATCACAGAAGAAGACTTCCACCCTCTCTCTTCCTTTTTTTTTTCTCTCTTTACCTCTGCATTTATAACAAGACATCAGAGAAAGTGCTGGTTTTACCAGCTTTTGGGTATATGATGTGTCTAATTCTTTGAAGATGGTGGAATATTACAAAAATAAGTTTAAACATTTCACAGCAGGTGTTGGTTATGAGTTAAAGATTAATCAAGTAAGGCTTAAATATGTTTACTGGAAGACAAGAAGTCTAGTGTCAGTCCAGTGGGAGGAATTTCTGGTAATAATAAAGAAAATTTTCAGATGCTGCAAGGTAATAAGGTTACTTTGATCACACGCAAAAATAAGGTGGTAGAAAGAAGCCTAGCCAACAGGAAGCGAGTGCCTCATGGGATACTATGACGAAGGGATAAAAAGGAATATATACTTAATGTATACTAACTAAACAATCAAGGTGGAACAAAGAACAGGAGCAGGAGGTTAACTTTGGTTATAAGGAGAATGTTCAGCTTTGCTCTTACAGAGCTAAAACTCTCAGCTGTTTTGCTGTCACTCATTCAAGGGTTAAACTGGTCTATAGTTTTATCTGATAAGAGAATCTCTCTGACAGCTTCCATTAGCCCTTATTTCACTACAGATGAGTATGCAATGTTGCACCTTAGTGCACCTTAGTGGAGGAATCTAAAAAGAAACACTAAGTATTTTTCTTTGTTTTTTCTTTTTTTTTCTTCTTCTTAATAATATCCAGTGTAGAGCATGAGAATTTCACAAAGCCTCCTGTTCCCAGAAAGCACTTTCAAAGTCAAATAAAACAAACCAATGCAGTGCTAGAGAGAATGGTGTATCCCCTTGACATTCGAGCTCCATAGCTCTGCATCGTTCCTGTACGATGTTTCTCCAGCTGTGGTGGATACACGATTACAGATCAGGTTATTACTTTCCAGATCAAGTTAACAAGGTCTAATGAAAGCTGGTTCATAATATTTGCTTAATAATGTTATCAGGATGAAGTTTATTACAAAGAGGAGAGTGAGCAGGCTGATAAAACAGCCTTTGAATTAAGACTTATAGGTAGCTTGGCAGAGGAGATATGGTAACGCCACCTAACTCTTGCATTGAACTTTTAATTCAGAAATCTTAAAGCACTTCGAAAAGGCACATCAAGGTCACGTGTGGAGATTTTGGCATTGGCAGAGACTGAGAAACAGCTGAGCTGTATCCTTGATTTGATGAAGCTGTGGCGTTGAGATCACAGATTAACTGCTATGTTGATATATCTGATCACAATGGGAGTTATGAGTAATAAACAGAGCACTACACTATACCTTAAATACATCTTTCGTCTGCACTTATGGAAGCCAAGGTGTAAATAAATGCTTTTCCTTCTGCAATAATAAATTTACCTCTCCCACCCCTTGGTCTTATGACTTAATAGTAGGACCAATCACACTTTTTCCGGTGTATTCAAAGCTGTAATATGGTAGTTACAGAGACTATCTAATAAAACATAGTTGATATTCACTCATTTTCAATGTTACCAGAAATTTTAAGCTGGTATAAATCAATGAAGTTGTTTGAATCTTCACTTCTAAAAAATAGGTCGAACATAGAACCATTGAATCATTTTGGTTGGGAAAGACCTTTAAGATCAAGTCCAACCACTAACCTAACGCTGTCAAGCCTACCACTAAACTATGTCCCTCAGGACCTCATCTATATGTCTTTTAAATATCTCACAGAAACATAGAATCTTAGAATCTTAAGGGTTGGAAGGGACCTCAGAAGATCATCTAGTCCAACCCCCCTGCCAGAGCAGGACCACCTAGAGTAGGTCACACAGGACCTCATCCAAGAGGATTTTGAATGTCTCCAGAGAAGGAGACTCCATAATCCCTCTGGGCAGCCTGTTCCAGTGCTCTGTTACCCTCATAGTGAAGAAGCTTTTCCTTATGTATCTTTGGAACCTCTTATGTTCCAAATGTAGCTTGTACGTCTTGCCCCTTTTCCTATCGCTGAACATCACTGAGAAGAGCCTGGCTCCATCCTCTTGACATATTTGTAAACATTAATGGTGCCTTCATCACCTCCCTAGGTGGCCTGTTCCAGGGTTCAACAACCCTCTTAGTGAAGAAATTGTTCCAATCTAAATCTAAATCTTCAATCTAACTTAAGGCTCAACTTGAGGCCATTTCCTTTTGTCCTATCACTTTTTACTTGGGATGAGAGATCTAACCTAATGTGGTTGTTTAGCCCTGGCTGAGTGCCAGGTGTCCACCAAGTCATAATATCACTCCCCCTCCTAAACTGGACAAGAGAGAGAAAAAAAAAAAAATAATGAGAGGTTTGTGAGTTGAGATAAGGACAGAGAGATCGATCAAGAATTAGCGACATGGGCAAAACAGACTCAACTTGGGAAGAAAAGGAAGGTTTGATTTATTAATAAACTGTAAGAACAGGGAGATGAGAAACAAACTCAAATCTTAAAACACCTCCCCCCACCCCTCCCTCTTCCTGGGACACTCCTTCCTTCCCCCCCAGCAACTACGGGGATGGGGAATGGGGGTTGTGGTCAGTTCATTACAGATGGACTTTGCTGCTGCTTCTTCTCAGGGGGAGGCCTCATCACACTTCCCACTGCTACACTGTGGGGTCCCTCCAACAGGAGACAGTCCCTCACGAACTGTTCCACCGTAGGTCCGTTCCATGGGATACAGCTCCTCATTAACTGCTCCAGCATGGGACCTCCCACGGGGGCAGCTCTTCACACCCTGGCCCAATGTGGGTCATCCACCTAGAGAACAGTCCTTCAGGTACTGACTGCTCCAGCCCGAGTCCCTCACACGATCACAAGTCCTGACAGCAAACCTGCTCTGGCGTGGGCTCCTCTCTCCCTACAGGCTCCCAGGTCCTGCAAGAAACTTGCTCCAGCACAGGCTTCCCACAGAGTCACATCCTCCTTCAGGCATTCACCCGCTCCAGCATGGGGTACTCCACAGGCTGTGAGTGGATCTCTGCTCCCCGGTGGCCTCCATGGACTGCAGGAGCACAGCTGCCTCACTATGGGCTGCACCACAGGTCACAGGGGAGTCTTTTTTTCAGGGCCTAAGCACCCTCCTCCTCCTTCTTCTTCAATGATCTTAGTGTCTGCAGAGATGTTTTCACATTGTAACTCCCTGTTGGTGCTGCAGTTTAGCAACTGTGCAGCAACTTCTTCCCCTTCTCAAATACATTACTCACAGAGGTGTTACCTCAGTCACTAATTGTCCAGGCCTTAGTCAGCTGTGGTGTCCATCTTAGAATTGACTAGCATTAGCTACAAGGGAAGCTTCTGGTAGCTGTTTAAAGAAGCCACCCCCGTAGCTCCCCCAGCTACCAAAAACCTGGCCCAGGCAAAACTCCTTTTGGGTAGTTGTGAAGAGTGATATGTCTTCCCTCAGACCCCTGGGGACTGACTTGATGGAGGGCAGCTCTACAGAGAGACACCTGGGAGTCCTGGTTGATAATAAACTAACCATCAGCCAGCAATGTGCCCTTGTGGCCAAGAAGGCCAATGGCATCCTGGGATGCATCAGGAAGAGTGTGTGCAGCAGGCCAAGGGAGGTTCTTCTCCCCCTCTACTCTGTCCTGATGAGGCCTCATCTGGAGTCCTGTGTCCAGTTCTGGGCTCCTCAGTTCAAGAGGGACAGAGAACTTCTGGAGAGAGTCCAGCACAGGGTCACTAAGATGATCAGGAGACTGGAGCATCTTCCTTATGAGGAAAGGCTGCAGGAACTGGGGCTATTTAGTCTAAAGAAGAGGAGACTGAGGGGGATCTCATTAATATTTATAAGTATATAAATGGTGGGTGTCAGGGGGTTGGTTACATGTTCCAGTACTGTGGTATGCTAACTTTGCTATTTTCTTTTTTCTATTGTAGCTAGCAACTGGATAAAGGATAATAGGATGAAGCTAGAACACAAAAAGTTCCATTTAAGCGTAAGAAAAAACTATTCTACTGTGACGGTGAGGGAGGCCTGGCGCAGGCTGCCCAGGGAGGGTGTGGAGTCTCCTTCCTTGGACGTCTTCAAGACCCATCCAGATATATTCCTGTGTGACCTGATCTAGGTGGACTTGTTTTGGCAGGGGGTTGAACTAAATGGCACCTTCCCACCCCTACCATGCTATGATTCTGTGATTCATTTTCTCCAGAGTAAACAATCTCAGCTCCCTCACCACTTCTCATAAAACTTGTTCTCTAGACCCTTCACCATCTTCGTTGCCCTTCTTTGCACACACTCCATCGCCTCAGTGTCTTTCTTGACGCAGAGCTACTGAAGAATTAGTCAATTTATTTATGTACTCTACCTGATCTATACTATAATATAACAACATCCAAAGGACAAAAAGTTTTTGTAACACAAGAATTTGTATTGAAAGTATTGTCATTAAAATGGATCTTCTTTTATAGGATATGGTTTGAAGGTTGCATAAAAATATTAGAACAGCTAAGAACATTTTGAAGTAGATATCTCCCTATCCATTTTCCTTGCAGTGTGGAATGATGGTTTTGTAACATGCTCCAGTACTGTGGTATGCTAACTTTGCTGTTTTCATTTTAACTGTACCAGAGAGATTACAAGATGAGCTAAACAAATTGTATCCTGCCAAAGAACCCAGACAAGTTGCTCTATTTTATAGGAATCTACTTCATTTTATAAAAATTGTGCTAAAATTTTTCTGGTTTTATCTTTTTAATTAACACTCAATATCTTTCCACCCTAGTAGTATTGTGTTACCTTCTGATTGTTTTACCTATGGGGTCAATCCTGTTGTCATGGAAATAAGTTTTAAATCACCATTATGGGAGCATGATTGAGATTCATTGCAAGTTATAAAATGTCTACCACAATATGATTTTCTCTGTGATATTAAAGAAGACAATTCTGCAACATCTCACAGAGATGGAAAGTTTACTAGCAGAGCACAACCTGGAAGGTCGTCAGTCTTCACACCACAGTTTTACTGTGATGATATTGAAGGAGTGAAAGGCAGCTTAGGTGAAATGATAATCACTCTGCTGGCTTTTGTGTAAGAATTTCTTAAAGAGTAAATAATGATGATTTAATTTTGCTGTATTAAATCACAGCAACACTTGGATATTATTCCACTGTTATTGAAGTCAACGGTGAAACCTGGACAGAGTCTGCCTGCTTGCTTCACATCAGCTATCCAACAGCTGTCAGGTCATTGTAGCTATCAGATAGCAACATCCTGAGCTGAATTTGAAACAGTAAAATTTTACACAATAGATTTCTAATGACACTGGTAGTCCTTTTGCTATGTCATATTATGGATTTTTAGTGTATAACTTCAGAAAATTGTCATTTCTGCCTCTATTTTCCTAGGTAACAAGTTTGTACGCATATTGCTGCCACCCTAATAGTAGCAAGGTAACCAGTTACTAGCAACTTCTTCCCTGCAGTTGAGAATAGATATGTCTGTTGATACCCTCAGTATTTTGTAGTAAAGCATCAGAGGAGAAACCAAACTGCTGTGTAAATAGGTAGAGTGACAAATTTGTCATCCAAAATGACCTGTTTGTTTTCAATTGTTCACTCTGTTTCTTCTATCAAGATGTTAGCAGGAATGAGGAGACTATTAGAACAGTTAATTTCTTCTGAAAGTGAGTTTTTCTATCAAGACATGTACCTGTAACTGGATAATATATTTTCCTAATAATGATAAGCAAGACAAACCAGGATAATTTATCAAATTCTCTACATAAATTTTAAAAAGTGATATTAGGACCCTAAATTATGCTTCTAATATTGAATAGGTAAGTGGATTAATCCAGATAAAGATGCTGAAGTCACTTGAATCAAAATGGAAGGCAGAGTCGGTCCTGTGTGTAATTCATAAAATATTTAATCACAGAATCACAGAGTGTTAATGGTTGGAAGGGACCTCAGAAGACCATCCAGTCCAACTCCCCTGCCAGAGCAGGACCACTTAGAGTAGGTCACACAGGAACTTGTCCAGGTCGGTTTTGAATGTCTCCAGAGAAAGAGACTCCACAACACTTTTGGGTTGCCCATTCCAGTGCTCTGTCACCCTCACAGTGAAGAAGCTTTTCCCTCTGTTTCTTTGGAATTTATTACTCCCTAGCTTGTACCCATTGCTCCTTTTGCTGTCATTGGACATCACTGAGAAGAGCCTGGCTCCATCCTCCTGACACCTGCCCTTGACTTATTTGTAAACATTAATGAGATCACCCCTCAGTCTCCTCCAAGCTAAAGAGCCCCAGCTCCCTCAGCTTTTTGTCATAAGGGAGATGCTCCACTCCCTTCATCATCTTGGTGGTCCTGTGCTGAACTCTCTCCAGCAGCTCCCTGTCCTTCTTGAACTGAGGGACACAGGACTGGACACAATATTCCAGACATGATCTCACAAGGGCAGAGTACAGGGGGAGGAAAATTGCTCTCAATCTACTAACCGCACTCCTTCCTAAGTTTTGGTAATGTTTTCCATAGTGAATGACCCCTTCAATTAACATAAAAATGAACTTTTGAGAAAACATTAGTGGCCAGTATTTATTGTTTCTATCATAGAAAATGGGCTGCACAGAGTTCAGTGTCTTCAAGAACTTATGAATCAAATACTTCGTATTGTACATATTCAGGGCAATTTAGCCATCAGATAAGAAAACATGTAAAACAAAACAGTGAACTGCCGTAATAAGTTGAATGGCAATATAATCACAATCAAGCTGTCTTTCCAGCAAGGTTCTTAATGGGAAAAGCATTTATAAAAGGGATGCCATAGGCAAAATTCTCATTAATGAGATTAATTCAGTTCATTTGATGAAATTTAAATTATGTGGAATATTCAGCTTAATTCAAACAATCATTAATACAGATAGCAAAATGCAACAAAAATGCAAGTGAATCAATATTAGTTTCATTTTGATGGAACAAATACCATAAATATTGGAAAATCAAATTGTCAATCCTTGCATTTCAGGTTTTGGGTTTTTTTTAAGTAAATGTTGATGGACCGCGTTGTCTCCATAAAAGTCTAGTTTCTAAAGGAAAGCATGCAATTTGCCACGTCATTTTTGTAGTCTTTTTTGTTAATTTGCATATATCCAGTAATCTCCTGACATGTCTCAGCTAAAATTGTTGTCAAATTGAAAGAAATAAGACACGTTAGAAATTAGAATTGTTCCCCACCCCAGTTCTCCTTTTTTCCTAACAGGATTCAGCTGAAGCTTTCGGTGTAGATGAAGATGGTCTGTGAAGCAAATGGATTGAGCAGATACAACTGAGCAGAACTTATTCTGCTTCTGCCTTCTGCAAGAGGACCTGGGCTTGATTTTAGACTGAGAATTTGTAGGAGATTCAGCCATTTGACATTATGCAGATTGTCCCATGAGGCACTGGGGAATTAGATATTCCTTCCCTTTAGGCTAGATGGATTTTAGAGGATGACTGACATCTGGTATTGAGGGAATGGGCACTTGGTTTTCCATGGTGAAGCTGTTCCAGCTGGAAAGGGCATTGGGTCGGATGGCAAGAAGCAGCAGAGATGAATTCCGAGGCAAACTGATAATTTTACAGCTGAGTGAGCAGTGTGTACAGTGCTGGACAGTTTGGGATGTTTTCTAAGGACACTAGGAAGAATTTAAATTCTGTGAAAGACAAATGTCTTAAAATATCTACAGGCTATGGATTTAATAGAATTTTAAGAGATTAATAATTATTGATCTCATATATCACAGCCTAAAGCTTTAGAGAAAGTCCGGACTTTCTACAGGATAACACTGTGAAGCATGTGTGCTAATTAGCTACCCATTAATCTGCATTAAGAAAAAGAACTCAGGAGCTGTTATTTCCCTTCACCACCAGGCAGCATAAATCACAGCATCAATGTGAAATATCAGACATCAGTCATCAGTTATTAGGTATAGGTTATAATCATATAAAATCTCATGTCAAACAACAGGTTTGCTTTGGAGGGTTATAGGCGTAGGAAAGCAGATGGTACAGACATAAATATGTCCTAACTGCCCTTACAGGAACAGATATGTACTAAACCACCCTGTTAAATGGCTTTCAACCAGAGTATCCTTTTCAGTTTCTTTCCTCTTGAGCACTTGTTAAAGTCAGCCTTTGTTTTAAAATGTGCATGTGGTTACCATCTTAAATAGATTCAATTTCCCCTGAAAGATGAGCATAACATCTCTGGAGACTTCTCAAGTTGGAAGCATCACCATAGAAATGTGTTTCTTTAACACCACAGTGCAGGTCAAGACTTACCTCTGAACTATCAATTCAAGCTTCAGGAATTACCTTAAACTTCAGAAGGGTGTTTTTGTTATCATCCTTAAAATATCCAATAAGTGGTCTTAGAGAAATAAAGTAGTCCACTTCATTGTATAAGCACATTGAAAATATATGCAGAATTGTATACAGACATTTGAACATGTGCCATGTAATAAGCAAATAGCTTAAATACCAGATAGAGAAAAACATAACAGCAATTGAGAAACAGTGTCCAAAAGTAATTATTACAAGACCAAGGAATTGCAGAATAGGGAAGAATCTAGCTGGAGATGTATGTTTTTTAACTGGAGATGGAAGTGTAATTTAATCGTAATTATGACACCAAAATTAGAAGGAGAGCAATACAAGAGAAAAGCCTGAAATGCTTTAAGTGTCCAAGAAACATTTGAAAAGTAGGTTACTTTCAACACATTACAGAATATACATTTTGAAGTGAAGAAAAGGAAAATTCATCTGAGTTAAGCATCTGTTTTAAGACAGCCTCATGGACTTTCTCCTTAAGGCAGTGGAGACAATGATGGGAACCTTCAGAAAAGTGACTAGCTTTTCCTAGGATAGATGTATAGCTAGATTAAATATATCCTTCTCTGAAGGTGCCCATATCTACTAATTGGTGTTAGAAAGAGATTAGATAAGAATAAATATTATCTTTTCTGTGGAATTTGACTCAAGTCAGGAAATGTGAACAGCCAATAACGAAACATAAAGATTATCCACAAACTTTTGGACTTGCAGTCCAACTCTTAACTGAATATTTTATTATGTTGACAAGCAAGCTTTTATGTGCCCTTTAAGTCTTCTTCCTCTAATTTTTATTTTCTAATTGTTGTCGTTGTAGTTAATATGCACATTGATGCATTCTAAAAGTGCTCCCAATATGCATTTATTTCATAGCATTTCTAAGATTTTATACATCTCTGAATACATGGTTGTGGAACTAGCATTGATTTGAGTTAATGTGGACAGTCAAATCAGAACCAAGCTCAATGTCAAATTCTTCTTGCATCTGATAAATGACTACTGTTCTTGATGTGTTCAACACCTGCTACCTCTAGTATGAGGGTAGAGGGATAAGTGAAAAGACTTATATTGATGTAAAAATTAACTCAGAAGTTTAAGAGGATGTCTGCTGTGACTTTAATTTTCTAATTTAAATTAATTCTAATTTTAAACCTGTGTAATCAGTACCTGTTGCCTTTTATTGACATAAGATCATATGATGGTTCAATTTGGAAGGGATTTCAGATGGTCTCCAGTGAAATCTTCTGCTAAGTGCAGAGTAAGCTATGAGATCAAGCCAGTTGGCACTGGGCTTTATCCACTCAGGTCTTTAAAACCTCTAAAACCTTTAAAAAATGGAGGCTGCACAACCATTCCAGAAAATCTGTTTGACTACTTGGCTGTCCTTATGAGAAGATTTTCCTTGTATCCAGACTGAACCTCTTTTGTTGCAACATCTATTGCTTGCTTCTTAGCTTTTCACCATGCACTTCAGGTTTTCTTGACAACCTCTGAGTAGTTACTGTGGGGCTGCTGTTAGGCCCTGCTGAAGCAGCCCCTCTGTTTTTGAGAATGCATGATGCACAAACCCATTAACTTCAGTCTTTCTCATAGGGTAAGTACTCCAACCCTAGCCATCTTGATGGTTTCCATTGAACTCACACCAGTTTTACAATATCTTCCTTGTATGACGGGCCAAAACCAATTAACAGTGTCTAGATGAGGTCTAACAATAACTAAGCAGAGTAATATAACCCTTTCTGCAGGTAATGCTTCTACTCATATAGCCCAATATGTTGTTGGTTTTCATTACTATCAGGGTATAACAGCTGGCCTATGTTCACCTTTTGTCAACTGACATCCCCAGGTCCTGTTAACACAGTTGTTTCAGGGCCTTGTGTATATCAAGAGCTTAAATGCTCTGCCCAACTTCTAGGACACACACCCACTCTGTGTCCCCAGAACACCATTTTAAACCAATCTGGGGCTGTTAGACCCTGTAATCAAAGGGCAACAATGTTGGTTTTCAGCCCTGTCTCTGCTCTCATCTTTTGTTCCTAGACAAAGTCACTGGTAGTGCCCAGTTCTTCACCTGCTGTATTGGAGGCTATCAGTGAACCTTGTTATCAGCCCTGTGGGATAGTGCTCCATTGGTGAGGGCACAGCCAGCACTGGGCCACTCTCAGCTCCAGCTACCTGGCCCTGAGGTTGCTGCTGGGCCACAATGCTCTCTGACACGATGCATCCTGGCCAGGTAGCCCCAGCCTGTAATGCTGCCAAGGTTTTTTCTTTCCCAGATGCAGAACTTTTCATTTATCCTTACTGGATTTCACAAGATTCCTCTTGGCCCACTTCTCCAACCTGGCTAGGTCTTTCTGAATGTCAGCCTTTCCATTTTCTGTCACAATATATGTATGCAAAATATACACATATATACAAAAAAACATCACTGCCCTATATTTTAGACTATAGAAATGGTTAAGTATCTGTCACCCAATATGACTACACATGCTTCTGCAAGAACTACAGTGTTAATGAAATTCTGTAAAATAACTGAGATGTGTCCTGTGTTTGAAATGTAGAAAATAACTCCTAATTCTCAAGTGTGAATAATCACCTCTCATTCTTATTTGTCCAAATGAGAATTGAACATTACTACAACATTTCATTGGCTCAGGCTTTTAAAACGCAGAATAAATAATGAACTGGTGGTAATATTTACTTACATTTGTACATTTTGTGTGCATATAACACATTATTGAGCCTAACTTAATTTCAGTCTCCAATTAAAGATCTTGTGCATTTTTACTTCAAAACAATGACCTTGCTGCACTATTTTTAAAGCTTGGAAAACACTTGGAAAATGGTACGTAACTCCTATGGTAAGAGATGGTCCCTAATGATACCATATAAACCTATTTTAGTGTTTCTGGATACAGCTGAAGTGTTATTTTTAGAAAGATTATATTCTGGGCAGAGTTATTTAACTTCATATATTCTTTCTAGCTATCCAGAAAGATCAGACATACAGAGTCGACTTCACTTTTCTAAAGATTTACTTATTTCTTCCTTCTAATATGGAGGTCATTTATACTCTTTGTAAATATCTGAAGTTTCAAAACCGTATTTACTTTTTTGTTGGATTGCAAATGCATCTTTTCTAAATAGTCGTAAGAAGTGGTGAATTTCTCACAAAGGAAACGTGGTTCGACGGTGCCTTGATGAAGTAAATTATTCAGGATTAATTCCATACCCCAAATGAAAACAAAAACAATCTGAAAACAGTCCAAGAGGCTTATGTCATTCTACTGCATATATAGGAAACCTAAGCTATTAATTAGGGAACCTCATTTAGGTTCCTGAAAGTAGTGATGGTGAATTGGATGTTTCTTAGCCACAGAATATTTAATTATATGATATCAAACAGTTGAAAAAGGTGGGATAGAAGACCTTGATGCTAAAAAATGTGCTTTCTTGCCAGAAGACCTAAGTCCAGAGATTTTTTTTTAATCAAATGGATGCAAACTCTGTGTTCCAGATGAATACCCTATGAAGTTTCTGTTTGTTGATCTTTCCAGAAACTGGGTTCTGGTCAGGAGACATGTTAATAATAAATCATTATGCTACCACAAAAAAAGTTTTAGTTCAGGTGAAAAATCATTATTAAGTTAGCAACTATATATATATATAATTATTTTCTAAATATAAGCTACTAATCAGCATGCAAGCACAAGTGAAGACAATAGCTCATTGCCCAAAGAATGAACAGAGAAGGTGCTAAGAAGGCAGTATTATCTCTTTTTTTTTTTTACAGATTGTTGAGGTGTAGAAAGTGGAAGCAAGTTGACTAGGGAAAACACAAAATACCAGTGGTAGAAACTAGCATTCAGTCCAGTTATTGTATATCTCACTCTTCTGCTGCAACTCCAAGGCTGTTCCTTATATTAACATTTGTTTAATTCCCCTGCAGCTGGCTAACTCTGAGTTTATCATTCAGATAAAGAAATACATGCCAGCAAGATTAAAAAGAGAATAATCTGTCCACTCACCAAATTATGTATAGACATGACTATGTGGCCATAAAATGATACAAGATGTAAAAGTAGTCAGAAGTTATATCAGATTTCTATCCACTCCTCAGTTTTATTTCTACAAACTCCTCTCTTCATAAAGTTGTGTTATATGCACCATTTCATTCTGGTGACTTTAGAAATAAAGAAAAAGGAAAAAAAAAAATACATATGCACAACAAAACATGACAAAGTAGTTTGAAGAGAATATCCTGTACAAGAAACAGCATTTTGAATAGCTTCTCACTACTTTTCAGAAGGTCTGTGTAAATTATCCAATGTTTATGAATGCTGCTTCTGTATATTCTGTTACAGTTTGAGAGGCTTTATGATATGACGGTTTAAAAGAAAGTATCTGTCTTCTTACAGACATTTTCTCTGTTTCACAACTGTCTTGTTATTTCTAGGGAATATTCAGCAGTATACATAACTGCATATACATTCCTGTTCTTGCACTGGAGAAGCCTTATTATATTTAAAACAACATTTAAGTTTTGAGGGGTACAAGCAGTTCTCATAAAATTAAGTGATTTTACAGTAGTTCGAAGCACTTCAGTGATTGGAAGCCCAGTATGACAGCATTGCATGGAATAAGTCGGGCATTTTCCAATAAAGTAGGTTTTCATGTTTAATGGGCATGCAGTGATGTCAACAAGCTTCCAACTAGCTTCTCTCAGAAACCTGACTGATCTCTTTCCAGTTTACTTTTGCCTAAAGATGTCCAGAACTTTCTGCGAGGACTTCTCTGGGTTAAAGGCTTTGTAGTGTCCCAGCTTTGTAACCCCATACACTCTTGGTATTGAAGTGGTTCAGGGCTTGCTGAGCCTAAAGCTTTTCAGTGTCCCATTGTGGCACAGGTTCTATAGGACACTGTATCATATGGAATAATGTAACAACTTTAAGCATGAGGTACCTAAATTAGAAATCATCAGTGAGGGAAATTGTGACCTACAGACAGAAGATGAAATCCCATCTGAAATCAACGCTGATCTCCAGAATTTACCTTGATTTTAAAAGGTGTATAATCCAAATATATATATTTATATATGAACATGTATACTAAGATTTCTTATGTCTCTGATGAAATTTTTTTATTTTACTAGCCCATGAATTTCCAATAAAGCAATATTTCTGAATGTTAACACTTTCCTTTCTAGATCTGAGACTTAAGCAGATTTATTCAGAAGCTCTAGATTGAAACATTTAGTCTAATTGAAAAAAAAAAAAAGAGACAGAACTATGCCATTCTGTATGGTTACAAAAGGGATAGATAGTACTTGTCATCATTTAAAGGTAACACTATTCTAAAATTCAAGTGTGTGAGAGAATAGTGAGAACAGCTTCGGCTGTTAGTTTGATAACCTTCTTTCTACTTGCTGCTTCTTGGGGTGGATCAGAAGGGATTTGTGAAAGGAGACATCCCTCTATTCCCCTAAGCAGCTGGAAGAAGAGCTTTAAAATGGCATATGTTTCTGATTGATTTTTCCCTGTTGTTGACGCCTTGGATGTTTGATTCAGATAATTCATCCAAACTACAAAAGCACAGAACCACAGACCATGGATACTGATTTTGATCAGTGGTTTGCAGATGTCTAGAACTGAGGATTAATTTGGGCTTCTCTATAAAATAGCTAGCTAGCCTGGGAAGCTTAGAAATTTGACTATAAATCTTGAGAGTACAAACTGTTTTCAGTTATGTCCAGAATTTTGAGGTATGGCAAGACCACAAATACCACACAAATTTCAACTTTTCAGAGTTTTGATCCTTATGCTCCTCGACATAATTGAAAGACACTAAAAACATAGACACAATAATTGTTTTACTCATCCATTAGAATTTAAAAAGTTTGTTTTCATTTGATCCACAGTTCTGCACAGACAGCATGGCTTGAAATGTCTGGAAGGTAACAGTGTACACAATCTGTCTGCTCTATGCTGCTATTGCACATAGATGACACAGCCTCTGCTTAGGCCTTGGAGAGAAAAGTATGAACTTCAAGCAAATGATGATTCCAAATAAAAGAGGCTTAAATCTCCTCTCTTCAGAGCTTGGCCAAAGCACGTCTAAGACGCCAACCTATAATTTAAAAAATAGGCTAAACTCTGGAATGGGTCAGCAGGGCCCCTTTATAGTTTAAATATTATACTGGTTTGGATTTTGGCAATCTTTGGGATTTCATATATCACTCAGTGCCAACTGATAGCCTGTGAGTTGAATCAGTATTTAGCTGACTTGTGGTGCTGTCCTTTTTTTCCAATAGGTCTTTGCAAGACTTATGGTTCTCATTTGAACTTGTTTTTATACTTTTGCCAGTTGTTGAATATTTCCCCACTCCCATTTATCAATGGGATTCACATATTTTATATTTGGTTCGGGTATTTTTACTGAGTATCTCTTTTGTTCTGCAAGTTTCCAACACTGTAGGCAGATTTCCTTATTCTTTTTAGTGTTTGTGAATTAGAGTAGTGCTTTGAAGAAAGTTCTTTTAAATTTATTACTGGTCTCTATCTTTTTTAATAAATATCTTATTGGTATTAATTTTCATAGATTTTCCCGATTTCATAGATAAATACATCGTATCTATTACACAAGCGTTTGATGATAGATTTTTTTTTACTTCTCTGTGGCTTTCCTGTTTTGGTCTAAACCTCATTAGTCTAAACTGAGCAGAGCAGAAAAATATAGAGTAATATTATTGAATGATATTCTTGCAACACAGCTAAATCATGCCATCATCTATATCTTGATATGTCTTGTAGTTTAACCCTGGTACGCAGCTCAGCCTCACATAGCCACTCATTCCCCACTCCCCCTGATGGGATGGGGGTGAAGATTGGAGGGGTTAAGATTTTCTCACGGGCCGAGAGAAAAACAGTTTAATAGGTAAAGCAAAAAACATATGCACAAACAAAGCAAAACGTGGAATTAATTCGCCACGAGCAGGAAGCTGTTTAGCCATCCTCAGGAAAGCAGGGCTCCATCACATGCAGTGGGGTTACTCAGGAAGATAAACGCCAAACACTCCAGACATCTTTCACTTCCATCTTCTTCCCTCAGCTTTATACACTGAGCAAGATGTCATACAATGTGTGATATCCCTTGGGTCAGTTGGGGTCAGCTGTCCCGGCTGTGTTCCTTCCCAACTACTTTAGCACTTCCTGGCCCACTTGCTTGTAGGGTAAGGTGAGTGTCAGAAAAAGCTTCAAATCTGTGCAAGCCCTGCTCAGCAATAACCAAAACATCTCTGTGTTATCAACACTGTTTTGTTCACAAATCAAAACCATAGTCCCATAAAAGCTACAATAAAGAAAATTAATTCTATCCCAGTCAAAACCAGCCCAATCTGTCACCTGTTTTCGTAACGAGTGCTGTGATCCTGTCCTGAGAAGTATAAGGTTTAAGTGGGAAAGCATGTGTAAATTGGTAAATTATGAGAAAATAACATTTCAACCTCAGATATTACATTTCAAGTTTTACTCCCCATTTAGAGATGATAATGATTTCTTTGGAAATGTTTTTTACGTTTGAAGCAGGGTTTCATGAGAAGCAGTCCAGACATACTGTGACAAGATGGTAACAATAACAATAATTATTTTAATAACATCATTCCACAAGTTGTTATGGTATTTCTCCTTAATTATTTTCTGAGGATGAAACTAGAATGAAATAAAAATATTAACAGCACCTTGATGACTTTTACAGCCTCTAGCTTTTCTACTAAGAAATTTTTCTTCACTGATACTAATCATTATAAATAGGTATCTTAGACAACTTAGAAGTTGAGGAAGTGAGTAAAAAAAACCATATTAAAAAATCTTAGCATTATGATTTATTGTTTTTTGTAATTTGAATTCCTTAATGATCATTTCAGAAGACCCCAGATTGGATTTGACCTAAGATTTTGATTTGCTTTTTTGAGTTTGGAAAGTTGATTTAAATACATCTCTGAAAAAGCTCTTAGCATATTTGGGGATAAATTCTGGCCCTACTGAAGCTGGTGGCCAGACTCCAATTGAACATTAACAATATAGGACTTTGTTCTTGCTATATACCAATTTTTTACATCCATATTAAGAGGAAGTAAATCACATTCTAGCAGTGCCTATTTTCCCTGATGACTATAAAAGAAATCTACCACAGATGTAGCTGAACTTATTTGAACTCATTCAAAGTAACTGAGACATCCATCTTTTTATTGCATAACAGATATACTAAAGATATATGAAACAAAATCCCTTAGAAACACTATTTTTAATTCTGTTGCTATATTAGTTATGAGCTTGGCTGTGATCTACTTTTTTATGAGAAGTGAACAAATACAATATAAAAAGAGATTTTCTAATGGAAAGATCTTAAGAAGTCTTAAGCACAAACTTTGAACTAGCATTTAACATATATACAACAATAAACTGTGGTCAGTAGATAGTTCTGTCATGTAACGTTTGGTCATTTTATTATCACACAACTTCATACACGAAAATTTATGGTTGGATTTGAAGAAAGATAATTAGGTGATGTTGGAGTATTTATAACATACCAGTTAAAAATTAAGCCTGAAGTAAAATATGAGACTTAGGAATTGAAGGCAAGTCTGATCTCTTAACACTGGGAAGTGGTAGAGTGAATTAGCAATGGTCAGCTTTGTATGCAAGATGCACAGCTTTTTTTTTGAGCTCTTTCATGCAATAGCAAATAGAAAGATGCAAAAAGAGAAGTAATAGAAATGAAGTTATGATCCAAGAGCAGTATTATTCTGAATACAGCAAGGTGTACTAAAACTGCATGTTAGTTTCATAATAAAAACTGTCATCACATTTGAGATACAAGCCTTCATATATAGACCGTAAAGGCTATATTTTAGACGTATTATTTGGGTGTAGTCTTGGTGCAAAGAGATAGAGAAGAAAAAGTGGAGCAGAAGACAGGTCTGGACAAACTCAGAGTGAGATTTTAGTTCAGCTAAAAAAGAAAAGTTTAGAGTACAAGTGGAGGTATATGAAAAAAAAAGAATAGCGATGCAGCTAGAATTTTTTCCTCAATGACATGGAAAAGAGTAAGTGAAAAGAATCATAGAATCATAGAATGATAGGATTGGAAGGGACCTTGAAAGACAATATCCTAGGACTGCCTGAAGTTAGGAAGAAGAAAAGAATACAGCAGATACAGTAAAACCAAACTACACATTTAAACAAAACAAAACCAAACCCAACAATAACAACAAAAACCCACAAAAGAAAATATCTGAGAAGAGAGAAAAGAGAAGAACTAGGAGAGATCTTGAAAAAAATCAAGAAAAATAAAATTGATGATCATTCTCTATGTAGCTAACAGCATTGTGAAAATAAAAATTCAGTACTTGATCTAATATTTTGTTAAAAATATTCACTTCTAAACTATGAGGAGACTCAGTGGACTGTACTGGAAGAGTTTGTACTGGTGAGAGATAAGATACAGTAAATGAGAGGATATCTAATGGTGATTGTAAATATCATGCAATAAATTAGACATGAAAGAAAATGATGTGATAGAGTGGGAAATACAAATATTTCTCAAAAATAGTCTTGACTAGGATATTTGTAATCAAGGAAAAGCAAGATGAGCATGAAAGGGATATTTCTAAGTGGTAAATTATGGTAAGAAGGCTATTGGACCTTTGAAATGGGTCAGGAACTGGGTGGGATTCAAAAAAAAAAAAAAAGAAAAAGAACGGGAAACTTCTGATTCTCTAACAAGAGAGCTGGTATGAAAAACAAAGGGGTTTTTTAATCCTGTATGTGTTGGAAAAAGGCTAAGATGTCCTATGCAAAGAAAGTTGAAACACAAGAAGAGAGGGCCAGAGATGGAGTCAAACAGGGAGAAATCATCTTTAGAGAAAGTTATGTGTGTCCTTGCATCTTATTAATTTAATTACAGATGTTAAAATACCTACACAGCAAAAGTGAAATATTTCATCTTACTACACTGTAAGTGGAAACTTTTTTCCTGCGAAAGAACAATCATTATTTTGTTTGGCACACACTTTAATAACATTAATCATAGTGAACTCTTTTAGTATTGCTGTGAGCATAATATAATCCAGTAGGAATTCCAGTGTAATTAAACTAATTTCATCCATATTTTTTACTTTCAACTGACGTTTCTTTTTCTTTTCTTTCTGATCTGATTACAGCATGCATTACACACTCATCGCAAAGGTCAGCATACTCTGCTATATTCAATTTAAATTTTTAACTGGGACAGTTAAGAAAGTAAAGGGATATTGTCTCTATCGGCTGGTAATAATGTTTCAAATTTTCCTATCCTCTTATTCTTCTGCATGGCAGTGCAGTGTTGTCTTAGCTTTATGGAGACTCAGTGCTGTTATCCAGATCATTCTAATGACTAAAGAAAACTATATTCAGCCATGTCTGGACAAAATAGCAGGAACATCCATATTTCTTTTCCATATCTGTTAGGTTGTGTCAGAAGTGAATTGAATTGAAATACCTGTATAGCATTTGTATCATACCTTTAAGAGGCTAAACTGTAGTCTCAATATGCTTTATGCTGTCCTGCTTTTCACCAGTACACTCCAAGAAAGCTATGTTTCTGTGATCTCATGTCTCACCTCCATGATTATTTAATACACACCACACCTTGCATAGCTAACAAATTTCCAGCTTTGTCTTCAGAAATAAAATGGGAAAATGGTGTGTAACTTGTTGCTCCACCTCAATACACACATCAATGGGGACAGATGGAATACACCTGAGGCTGCTGAGGGAGCTGGCAGAAGTGCTCGCTGAGCCACTCTCCATCATCTACCAACAGTCCTGGTTCACTGTGAAGGTCCCAGAGGACTGAAGGATGGCAAATGTGGCACTCATCAACAAGAAGGGCCGGAAGGAGGATCCTGGGAACTACAGAGTCGTCAATTTGACCTTAGTGCCAGGAAAGGTTATAGAACAGATTATCCTGAGTGACACCAAGAATTCAGGCCCAGTCAACATAGTTTTAAAAAGGGCAGGTCCTGTTTCACCAATCTCATCTCCTTTTATGACAATATGACTCACATAGTGGATGAGGGAAAGGCTGTGGATGTGATCTTCCTGGACTTCAGTAAAGCTTTTGACACAGCCTCCCACAGCACCCTCCTGGAAAAACTGTCTGTCCATGTCTTGGATGGACGTACTCTGAGATGAGTGGAAAACTGTCCTGATGGCTGGGCCCAGAGAGTGGTGGTGAATGGAGTTAAATCCAGTTGGTGGCCAGTCACCAGTGGTGTTCCCCAGGGCTCAGTGTTGGGGCCTGTTCCCTTTAACATCTTTATCAATTACCTGGCTGAAGAGATCAAATTCAGCCTCAGTAAATTTGCTCATGACACCAAGCTGGGTAGGCATGTAGACCTGCTTGAAGACAGGAAGACACTTCAGAGGTCTTGGACAGGCTGGATAGATAAGCTGAGGTCAATCACATTAGGTTCAATAAGGCCAGATGCTAGGTCCTGCACTTGGACCACAATAACTCCAGGCAACGTTACAGGCTTGGGACAGAGTCGCTTGAGAGTTGTCTTGCATAGAAGGACTTAGGGATGTTAATCAACAGCCAGCTGAACATGAGCCAGCAATGTGCCCAGGTGGCCAAGACGACCAATGGCATCTTGACCTGTATCAGAAATAGTGTGACAACCAGGACCAAGGAGGTGATTGTCCCCCTGTACTCAGCACTGGTGAGGCCACACCTCAAATACTGCATTCAGTTCTGGGCCCATCACTACAAGGACACTTTGGTGCTGGGGCATGTGCAGAGATGGGTAACAAAGCTGGTGAAGGGTCTGGAGCACAAGTCTTACGAGAAGTGGCTGAGGAAGCTGGGGACGTTTAGCCTAGAGAAGAGGAGGCTGAGAGGAGACATGATCACTCTCTACAACTACCTGAATGGGAGTCTCTACAACTACCTGAATAGTGAGGTGAGGGTCAATCTCTTCTCTCCAGTAACAAATGATAAACATGAGAAAATGGATTCAAGTTGCATCAGGTGACATTAGGTAGAACTTTTTCACTGAGGGAGTTGGAACAAGTATTGGAACAACCTGCCCAGGGAAGTGGTGGAGTCATTCAAAAGATGCATAGATAAAGAACTGAGGGATATGGTTTAGTTTAGTGATGGGCTTGGCCGTGTAAGGTTGGTGGTTGGACTCAATGATCTTTCCAACCATAACAGTTCTATGATTCTATAAAACAAACAGTGGGTATGATTAGGTGAAAGCTTTTTAAGCTAGAAGAATGCTTTTTCTGATGTAACATGTGCCATCTCAGAGATCTTCAGTGTAGTCTTTCAGATTTGGTGGCACAGGAGTCAGCATTCTAGCTGTTCTGAGTAAATGTTGACTTAAACTAAAGATTTAGAAAGATATGTGAACACTAAATGTAAGCATCCAGTAGAGACAATAAAATCATAAATTAAAGAATCATCGGTCTCCTGAGATGAAATATTCTGTGTCCTGGAGATGATAAAATTAAACTTATTCACAATCTAATGGAAGTTAAAATATCTCAGAATCAAAATTATTCCAAAACATTCTAATAAGTCTTCTATTTTAGCTCAGTAGTGTCAGCTAACATGGAAAAGTATCAACACCAGTAACATGGTGAATACTGACAGCTCTATAAATTTCTGGAAATAGCTACCAGGCAAATGTCTCTGTTTGGAAATGTAAGTCATTCAGTCACAGATACAAACTACACTAGTGTCGTGGTTTAAGCCCAGCCAGGCACAAGGATCAATGCAGCCACTCCCTCAGTCCTCCTCACCCGAAGGGATGGAAAACAGAAAAGCAGCAGAGGGCCTTTGGAAATAATTCAGGACAGGGAGGGCTCACTCTCTACTTAGTGTATCAGGCAAAAAAGACAGGACTACTTGACTTGGGGAAGAAAACAAGAAAACAATCCGCCACCAACCAAAACCATAACAAAAAGAAAGCAACACAGAGTAGATGATGAAGAGCACAATCAACCTTTAAAACCACCTTCCTCCTCTCTTCTTAGACTCAGACACCTGATTCCAGTAGCTTTACCTTCTCCCCTATCAGGTCTCTCTTGAACATGTAGGTGTCCAGCTCTCTGGCTGCAGGGAGTACTGGAGTCTGGCACTTTTAGCAGGTAATGTAAAAGACAGCATCTGTGTCCAATGTGATGAGGTGAATGACCTGCTTAGTCTGGAGTTTGAACTCAAGGAGGAGGTGGAAAGATTCAGGAGCTTCAGGGGGTGTGAGAGAGAGAGATTGGTGGACTGGAAATCTACAGTCTCTGAGGTGTAAGCAACAAGTTGAGCCTTCACAAGAGTTCTTTAGCTGAAAGACTTGATAACTGCTGCCTAAGTATGTGCTGGTCTTTCAGTTTTCAGTAATAAAGCTGAAAGGTAGACCTCAAAGTACTTGCAATTCAAATCAACACTACAGTAAAAATGATGTTGAGCAACTTTTTCACATTTAAGTATATCAGACCTGGTTCTATGCATTCCCATTCCTCATGGTTTGATTACTTTATAGTAAGCATCGAAGTTCCGCCTTTGCCCTAGTGTTGCGGGGAAAGCTGTGAGACAGAAGCTGTGAGACACACAGAGCAGCCTGCTCTGCAGGCAGTGGCAGGAGGACTCTGCTATTGTTGGTGAAAGCTTTCTGCTGATAGGAAGTTGCTGTTGCTAATCCTCAAACTATCTTCTTGTAACAGTCCCTAGATATAGTACACATGGAAGGGAACCTTTATCAGAGCATTTTGATATTGAACAAACCAATACATTCAGGAAATTCAGATTCAACCTACAAACTCAGGGACAACCCTGAGCTCTTCAGCAAAGTGTTAGAGGTTAGCCGGTGTAACACTGATCTCTGGATTCAGGATCCCAAGACAAGTGTCCTGTGCAATGTCCTGAAGTTCCTGGTATAAGATGATATAAAATGTGGTCAAGAGATAAACAGTCGTGCATTTTTAGAAATCAGTTTTGGATCTTGGCTTACTTTATAAGACCCAAAGCAATATATACTGATTCTGGCTAGTCTCTCTGAGATGCCATGCTATTTTGTCACCCTAAATTGAAAAGTCATAAATAATGAATATTCTATTTCATATATCCAGACTTTTCAACTGCTAGATGAGAAAAAAAAATCTTACTTTTATTAACAACTGTAATTTACAGCATCAGATACTTGACTGTCTGCATGTGGTTCTAGATGAGACTAGTTACTATATGAACAGCCCATTTTCATCAGATCATTGATGTAACAAGCCCTAAAACAAAAGGCATCCTTTTGTCTAATTGGTAACAAAAGAACCAATTACAAGCATGTTTCCTGGGATTATGTCATTAAATGGTAATGATACAGATACATAGCTGTATGTTTATAAAATCAAATGAAGAGGAGAATAACTTTCACTTTAAAAATTCACTTATAAAAGATATTTTGGCTGAGTGATGAATCAGTTACCCAAGCAGGCCATCACTTGCACAATTAAAATATTTGACTAAGAAATACAGCTTCATAAAACATATGTATCACTTTATGAGGAAAAGAAACTGTAGAGTCTTCAAAACTCTACAACACACATGTATATCACAGAAGTCTTAAAAGAGATTAGACATTGTCTTTTTTAAGTGTAAAACAATTTTCTGATTAATTTACAAAGCAATAAATGAATACTTAAGGTTTAGCATTGTGCTTTGAAACTCAGCCACTGAGTGTTCTAAATAGTAAATTAGCACCCATTGCACATTCTGAAGATGAAAACCTGTAATTCCTTGTGGAGGTATCTTTGCCCTGTCAAACTGAACATCGTCTCTGTGACGATGATTAGGTGGAAAATACATTGTCCAGGTGCTGAGTTCTGTTAGCTAAAAAATTAGGCAAATCACTAAGCTGCTGCTGCTATTGTAGTCTAATCATTGGTTTTCTACAGTAAATGACAAGCTTGTTTTCCTGAAAGTGGCAGCAGCAGTGGCTTGCATTCTTCCTTTGTGCTTCCATAAGGCTTAATTGTTCCTGTGTTCTGACAACAGTAAGAACCCCACACAAGCCAGCTTGGACTGAGCAGTTAAGAATGTGATCACATTTGTACAATATCATGTGTGGCAATAAAATTAGCAAAGTCCATGTATATAGAATCCAGAAGTCTATGCTATGTTTATTGAAACTGGGTTGTTTGGATTTTTTTAAGCAGGTATTTTGCTATGCAAAAAATAGCGTGCAAAAGATTAATACTTTCAAGATGGAAATTCCAATATAGAATCATGCAATTTCAAATATCATTAACAAATCATGACCTCCAGAGAACTACTGGTAGTTAACATGTCATACATCTGTGGCCACTCAGCATTTCATGATGCCAAAAAGGAAAATTTCTTCCAGTTGTGCAAAATATCATGCATGATTTGTAAGTGAATGATCCTTATGCTATTAAAAATAATGGTTCCAGTTCTTTACAGTATGTGAAACACAGCACAATAACACAAACATTGAGAATTTTCTGCATAATATTTTATGTTCTCATAGAAAACTAACAAGAAGCACAAGTTCCACCAACAGCATGGTGTGCATGTTGCCCTTTATTGCTGGTGCTCAGACTTGGTTTGAATATGAACAGATAAGAGAGGAGAGCTGTAACCAATGTAAAATTTATTCCTTGAAAAAATTAAGTTTTTTAAGGTGATAAATTGCAGCCTATGACCATGTAGGATTATATCCACACATCTCCAGTGCTTACCTGGATATTGATTTAACTGGTCTATTTCTAAAGAGTGCTCAGGACACAAGACAGATTGACACCAAGGATTTGCAGTGAAGATAAAGCATCTATATAGTCTCCTGACTTTACTTAGACAGTCCTAAATGTTGTCCTCTCAATCTCTATATTAAATATGCAAACAAGAAATAACATTTAATATGTATGTATACTGTATGAGACTCATTTATTGCATAAGAAAAATCTTAAAATCTGCCTAAGAGAAAACTTACAAGGAATTTAACAGGATTAAAGCCAAAACTTAGAAAATTACCTGAAAAGATGCAGTTAAGGAATATCACTCCAGTTTCCAGAATTAAAAAGGATACTTGTGGGAGAAGGGGCAACATGAAAGGGAATTTGCCTCCCTGCTATTCAAATGCTCCCTAGGAACTTTTGAATGTGTTACTGATTGCAAGCAAATTGTGCAGACGGATAGTTCTCTCAGGGATATTAAGTTCCTGCAAGTTTCCATGATCAACAGCATAGAAAGCTTCAATCACAGCTATCACTGGTGGAGACTACAGAACCAAAAGCCCAAAACTCTAAAAGTGAGACATATTTATTCAATTACCTGGAGACTTGCACATTTGTTGAACTGTACAATCAAATTATATAGCAGGAAAAAAAATTATATGAATTCAAATTCTGTAGGAGGATTTAAAGAAAATACTGACTTTCTTTCTCTTTAAAATAATCTCTGTTGGAAACATTGCAAGCATTTTTGTATCTAGCTATTGCAATATACTTGCAAGTTTTTGCCACCAAAGAAACAAAGATCGGAGAATAATATTTTGTCAAACAATATTTTTTCCTTCTTTTTATTCCCCTACTGTTAAAATCACATTTCAATTAAAACAAAACCTTTTAAATGGAAATTTACTTGTTTTGATGAAACTTCACTAGGAAGATTGATCAAGATGGAGAGTTCATACTAATGTTACTATTAGCCTAGGAAGTAATATGCAGTGTTCTGCAGTAAAAGCAAATTCAGTCAATTCTTACGTATTGACTGTCTTTAAGGCTCATTCATTAAACCCATTAAAAAGATTCAGTTCTGTCTCTTGTAGAAAAATTACACCCTCAGAATTTTTACATTATTTATGAGATAGAGTTCCTTTTTTGTCCAGCACTAATAATGACTTTGGCTTTAGGAAAACATCTTTGCTATGAAGCTGCCACATGATGCCACAGATGAGTGATTGTGGTATATAAATGGTCTTGAAAAAATATAGCCTAAAGTAAAGCATTTTCTTTTTGAGCGCTATGAAGCATGTGAACACCTCAACCAAAAAGAAATTTTAGCTGAGCCATTGCAAATATCTTAAATTCACCCCTTCTATGAACTCATGGTTCAAAGGACACTTTCATGTTTTTATATTAAGCACTTCAAATTCTTTGTATGCAAAAACTTGTATAAAGATTTTCAGCTTTTAAGAAGAGCGTTTCCAAGATTTCTGGAAGATTGCACAAGCATCATATCCGGTCCTCAGAATAATGCCATAAAATGAATAAACTTTGACATATAAGTGCCTATCACATCTTGAAAGTGTTTAGCTTTTGAGAATATTTTGTAGATTTTTTTCTTTTATGGAAATTTCAGTCATTTTTTCATCTAAATAAAAGGGCTATATTTTATTATTATACAAACCTCTGCATGCCTTAGAAAATAAAAATGAAGATGTTTTGGAAAGTAAAAGTTTAGGTCTTTATGTTTACATCGGTAGGAACTCTGAATTGGCAAGAAATATTTGCTAAAAATTCCAGTTAGGAGTAAAAGAAGATGACCTATGGGGCCCATGAAGCTTATATTTTCTAAATGAGTATTCCCAAATCACAGTTCATCCATTTTCAAATTTGTTTAAAAACATTAAGATAGAACACATTATCAAATACAAAACTTTATGTGTTTGCAACAGAAAACCTCAGGCAAAAATTCTCTGTACAATTAAGATAGTGTTATCCTTGTATATTTCAAGAAGCCTCTGTTATGCAAAGATGAACATTTTGCAAAAGACTCTTGGAGATTTTAAATCTTGTCTGAAATCATGTCTTAACATGACTGGGTTATGTTAACATACTTATGACCGTGACTATTCCTTACATTAAAATGAATGTAATAGTCTGCTTCAATTTCTTAATAGGCTATGAGCCAGTTTGCCTTTACAGGGTCAAAATCCTATTTATATAAGATCTTTTCCAGAATCTCAATTTAATAAAGATCAGGGAGTACATTTTGAGGATAGAAGAGAAGTATACCTGGGAAGTGGCTAATTCCTCATGCTTAGTAACTTTATACAATCAAATCCTTCTACTTTATATTTTCATACTTCTTTTTGCTGCAAGGTTCCTTGAGTCCTAAAAGAAAATAAAGATGGATGCTGGAACATATCAGCATTAGTATTTGCCCACTAATAGAGAAAATAGTCCAGAAAACAGTTCTATAAATGTTTGTTTTTCTTTGCATTGCTCTCAGTAGTTTAGATTCACAGATTACAAATGTGTTGCACATGAAGACAACTAAAATAATATTTTGAAATCTGCTGTCATGGGCTTTGGTGGTATTTTTATCTTTGGAGGATTTCAGATTTTGGTTTCTATAGAAGTACTTGGAGAGAAATCTTTAAAACAAGTACTATATCTTTATCTTCACAAACATGACTGATTTTCAGTATGACCTGCACAAATATTTCTTGCCTCAGGACAGAGGATGTGGTTAGGAAACATCATACAGTACTTTGTCCCCCAAAATACTATCTTTCTACTCTTTTTTAAAATTTTCTTAAGCAATATAAGCTTTTAATAATAAGTAGATTATCAAAAAGAAAATACATAAACCAAAAACATCTAACCACAGGCTTCAAATTCTATGTAGAAGCTTGGCAGAAGTCCTTTACTCTATTGGTTACAGAGAAAGTCAATAATTTACACAGAATCACAGTATCTTAAAGGTGTGAAGGGACCTCAGAAGATCATCTAGTCCAACGTCCCCTGCCAGAGCAGGTCAATCTAGATTAGATCACACAGGAACTCATCCAGGTGTTTTTTTAATATCTCCAGGGAAGGAGATTCAACAGTCCATCTAGGCACTCTGTTATAGTGCTCTGTCACGGTCACAGTGAAGAAATTTTTCCTTGTGTTTCTTTGGAACCTCTTATGTTCCAGCTTATACCCATTGCCCCTTGTCCTAACATTGGGCATCATTGAGAACAGCCTGGCTCCATCCTCCTGACACTTGTCCTTAACATATTTGTAAACATTAATGAGATCACACCTCAGTCTCCTCCAAACTGAAGAGCCCCAGCTCCCTCAGCCTTTCATCAGAAGGGAGATGCTCCACTCCCTCCATCATATTTGTGGCCTTACACTGAACTCTTTCCAGCAGCTCCCTCTCCTTTTTGAGCTGAGGGGCTCAGAATTGGACACAATTTTCCAGATGCAGTCTCATGAGGGCAGAATAGAGGGGGAGGAGAACCTCTCTTGACCTACTGCCCACAGCCCTTCTAATACACCCCAGGATGCCATTGGCCTTCTTGGCCACAAGGACATGTTTCTGGCTCATGCTCATCCTGCTGCCCACCAGCACCCTCAGGTCCCTTTCCCTTAAATGATTGTCTGAGAGTTCATTCCTCAACCTGTACTGGTACATGGGATTATCCGTATCACTTAAGAGCAGATTTTAGGTAACTCTATGCTTTTTCTCATGACAAGGAACAGTTGTCCATTGGAATATAGTGTTATCAGGCCTACGGCATTTCTCTAACCATCTCTTTTCTCACCTATAAATTTTATCCCGACAGAAAAGATAACTTCTGCTATTTTTCTGGGAAATTCCTGGCATAACACAAGGATCCAGTCAGTGTAGTGGCTATAAATCTTTGGGCAGTAGATTGTAACATATATTTAGATCAGCTCTTGTGGGCATGCAGGGACTGGAAGACATCCAGAACAAGTAAGTGTCTATGGTTCATTTGCTGTTCAGACATACAGTGCCTGTGTAACAAAATTGCATATTTTGGGTGTATTGAAATTGTTGCACATCACTGTGTAGCTGACCTGTCTGATGCATATGGAACATATTTGGATGCACAGAACAAGTGCCCTACCAAGTAATGCCCAGTGCATTAGGTAAACCCCAAACACATCAGATACAGTGCTTTGTGCATGTACACCTACCTCTATCCAAAAATTTCTAACAGAAATCTGGGAGTCTCATGGTACAGCAAATTAACGACAGTCATGGTCACTGTAATTTTGACATCTATTTGTGCATAGTATGAGCTTCTGCTAAAGTGAAAATTTTCCTTCCTTCTCTCTTTCTTTCTTTCTTTCTTTCTTTCTTTCTTTCTTTCTCTCCTTTTCCTAAATCTTATTTTGGTTGTTAAAGTTTTTTGGGTGAAATTTCGGTAATAGGTGTTCACTAAACTCAGAAAAAGATGGGTCAGAGCTCTGAGTTCTTTGAGAAATTTAAAAGCCAATTGAGATATTAATAGCTAAATCAAAGATTTTCTAAAGGCAAACAATGAGAATGCAGAAAAGGAAATGTCACTTCACACAAAATGACTTAAATTCAGTTAAGGAAACCGCTCTAACAGGATTTGCTATAAATGGAAAAATATTGTCTACCTCTCCCTAGATCTATTGTTAAAAGTTCAGAAGAACAAACTAGTTGCAAGATTAAGGTCAAAGATATAATCAGGATTCAAATGTCAAGGAGATGTGTAAAAGTTCAAGAGTTGAAAATGAAGGTAACACTGCCTATAGGTTTAAAGTATTTTTTTTTCATTCCATTTCTCTATGACAGGAAAGTTGTTTACCAAAATGATATCAGATTGTAGTATGATGTGGTAGCTTTCAAAAAAATTATTTAAAAAAAGAAAACAACAATGATGTAGCTACTGTGCCACATTTTACTGTAATTAGGTTTCTTTCCACTAGGAAATTTACTAGAAATTTGAATCAAGAAGTCTCAAAGTTTGTTCCACATGGCTCTGACGATCTGTTGTGCCCATCTAGAGACAATTTCCTTTACTGGCTAAAAGGACTGAAAGCTATTTCATAGAATGTGGACTTTACCTTGAACTTTGATCTGCTTTAATCTTTCATCTCTGCAAGAAGAAAGCTTCAAAGTAAAAAACACCAATCAGAATCAGTGTCCGAACCACAGCTAACTGTAGATTGGAAATATCTAATAAGCATAAAAGAAACATTGTCCTTGATTGTGCATAAATGCAGTTTGACACAGACTAAAATCTCCCTAACAGTACAACTGTTATCTTGAAGTCATTACTTATTTGCTGCAGCATCTTGCAAACATCTGAAGACTAGAATTTTCTTCATTCAGTGATTTTTCAAATTTTTCTGGTTTTACTCTCATTTAAGGTGTCTTATTTTTTTTTTAAATGAAGAATTTACTTAATAAAAGCAGTACAATTTCTTGCACACTTTGCTGTGTCAAGGAGGTATCTGGAGCCTGAATATCCTGCTATTTAACCTATATGACTGACCTCTGGCTATATATGGTGCCGAAGCTCGGGAACAATGTATAGGAATATAAGTGGACAGAAAAAGGGGATGCAAATTAATGTTTTCCCAGCTCCTCTGAACCTTTACAGCTACTTTTGCTACCGGCTAGAACAATAACCATGCATCCAGGGTTAATGATAGTGTGTTTTGGGAATTCAGAGACAAACCAATATGTTGGATTACTATGGTTCTAGCTTCTTCCATGAAGAGGGGATGGAATTTGTCAGTAACTCACAGAAGAAAAGGGCTTTTTCATTGGGAAAGCGACTAACTTATCTAGCATTGATTATGAGTCAATTGAACACCAAGATTCCAAGCTACTTTGAAGATTATAGGAGAGGAGGGAGGAGAAAAATTAAGGTTTTAAGTCACAACAAACAAAAAAGAGTACTGAGTTCTAGTAAGTTGATTTTTTAGCTGGGATTACATATTTTTTTTTTTTTTTCCAATTTAAACTCATGTGTTTTCATCCAGTGGACAGTCTCTTATGCATACTTTGGCTTCATTATGATGGGACTTACTGGCTTGGAAACTGGGAGTTACTGCCATTCTTGGGGCAGCTAAAGCTGCAGCATTTGAGCCATCTATCCATCCTGTGTCAGCTATTAAAAAGGAGAGAAGCAGCATGGAAGAGCATGCTATCTGATAGATTGAGGTTTCTGGAAAAACACCCATTTTTAAATACCTGGCTTATTGACAGTATTTCTAAGAATTCCATATGTATATAAAAGCTCACTCCTCAGCCCAACAAGGCAAGGCATTGCTATGGGGAATGGGGGGCGGGGCCAGACATTACAAATGAGAACAACATATTTCAGAATGAGACTATGGGATGGAATTTCCACTGGAGCCTTTTGTCATTTATTTTGTATGGTCTAAATTAACCAATGAAATATTTCAGAAATAAAATTATTTGGCCTGTAAACTGTGCAGAATAAAATGTTTGAATAGCTGGATTCCATAAATCAACCTATGTAATATAAGACACTAGTCCTGTTTTTACCTACCCTTTTAAAGGATTAACAGGGAACTGGCAAGAAGAACAGTAATGTTGATATGAGCTTCCAGCTGGGACTGATTACAGGCTACAGCCTAATGCAGTAATGTTTTGTACTAGCACAACAGTTTAACTGGAGAATGCTCACAACACATATCCGCCACCTTCTGCTTCATAAGTGGTAATATAAAGAAACCAGCTAATTTTGTTGTGATTCTGACCTTTGATCTGTTAAATCCTCAAATTAATTATCTAGTATGCACGTGATCTTTGACTGCTTCAATTAGGATACATTTGTAAAACACATCTCATGTTAATAGCATGTTTCCAGGCAAGTCTTTTGCCTGGCCCCCATCTTTATCCAAGTCCACAAGACAGTCTGAAGTGGACAGAGGGCATAGAGAGATGTTGTAGGTTACTTCCTTACCGGTAGCATAAAAATTAAAACAGTATTGTGGAATTTAAAATCTAGAATAGCAGACAGTCATCAGGTTACCCTTCCTACAGATTACCACATGTAAATGGAGACAATGAAATATAAGATAATATCAGAAGTGCAATTAATGCTTTGCTTAGTGGGCTGCAATAATTGGAAGTTTTTATCATGAAAGAAATTCCTGGGATGAGATCACAAGACAGGAAGTGTGTTGTAAGTTATGTCAACAGATACTGTAGTCTAGGACAATAAGGATCAACTGTTCTTGTCTAGTTATTAATATTTTTGGAGATACTTTTACAGATATTTTTAGATTGCCAAGCGTGAAATGATTTTTTCCTGAATATTTCTGACTTGGAGGAATTACATGCTGTCTAGGAAGTCACAAAAATACAGAACTCACATCAAAGTGCCAAAGTGAAATTTGACACATAAGCAACAAAGTACTTGTTATTGTCGTCACAGTATCCACTGTGGAAATTAAAGGTGGCTTTATAGTCAATGCTAATCTGAATCTTGGATCACTTTAGATCTAATAATAGCAAAAATAAAATGCAACATTTTTTCTGCAACTAAAGATAGATACATCGTTATGGAAAAAGATTGACTTTCAGATGGAAAATATACAAGTGTAGCATTTGATGTTGATATCCTCTCAGATGAAAAATCCATTATTTTACTGTTACAATTTCTTGAAAGAGAGGCCCACAGATTCAGTTCTATAAAATCTTGTCAATCCTGTCCAAGTATGTTAAAGAAATTTAAGAATGCATGTGGAATTACATCATCAGGCAGTAAGGATGGCTGAGCCTTTGCTTTATCTATGCTTGAAAGACCTGGGGCAGAACCGAAATTTTCAGAGATTTCTGGTCATGTGCAAAGGTACAATCGCAATGGAAAGGGGAGTCAAAGTACAACGGGCATGGAGAACAATGGCAATCATCTGTGTGCTGGACATTTAGGGCCTAGCTGTATCATTTCTACTTAAGGGCTGCCTTACATATCGGAGTCCATGGGATGTAGCCCTACCTGAATATAAGCACAAGCAATGTAACAGAGACATTCTAACAATCAAGTTTTCCAATCCATTAATAGACTTAATAATTTACAACAGATAACCATTAAACCTTTTTTTATGCATACACACAAGCTTGAATCTTGTGTGGAGGAGGAAGACTTAGTTATGTATATTTCACTTCATGTGTGACAGTTGTGGTTGTACGTCTTTTCTGTGTATTGTCTATCAATATGGGTGTATTTGCTCAAAAGTTGCATCTGCTGAGACATTCATAGGAGCTTACTTGAAAGAGAAGAAAAAGCAAAGGAGGAAAATTATAGCAGGGATTTCTATGCATTCAGGAAATATGAGGACCATTATCCTATACAGAGATGCATTTAACAGTGACAGTAGGGATGCAATGCTCTTGAGATTTTTAAGGTGAATTTGCAGGCCAAAGGTGTTTTTGAGCATGCTGACTCTGAAATACTGTATATATGGGGCCATTTCTTACCATAACTTGACCAAACTGATACTGATTGTTTATCAGCCTACGGTACCTACTATATATGATGATAGCCTCTACAAATATGACTTTGCACAAAATGAACTAGTGTTCCCTTTAAAAATGGTGTGAGAGAATGGAATTGATAATTGTAGCCATCATAAGTAATGATGCATATTTGAGAACAAATGAATGATGATTGTTTTAGAAAGAGCTAGTTCAAATAAGAGACCTATTCACATGATTATATGTAATTCTTCAGCTGAGAGATTTTAAAACTGGAAGAAATCACTTGATCTCTTCTGACCTTCTACACGAAACACACTGGAACTTATGAATTACTTCTTTCTTCAAGGCTAATAGCTATATCTGCATTGGAGCCTATACTTTAAGGGGGGAAACACAATCACATTAAAAAAAAGCATTATAATAAGGGGATCATGACTCATGATAAATTTTCTGTTTCAATGTGTCTCTTGTCAACTTGCAGGACATAAGCAAACCGAAGGAGCTGCTTCCCTCTCCTTCTGAGCTAACATAACCTATTACAGCAGGCCTGGGAAACTGGTTCGGACCTTAAAACACTTCAAGCATGCTAAAATATGAAACATATTCTAAAATATGAAACACATTCTAGCTTCCTTTCCCAAGGAAACGAAGGTCTTGTAGCAATATTTTCTATCTTCTTGTCAGTCTTTCTCTGGAGCCATTACTTTCTTCACCTCCCCTAAGTGAAGGAACCCGTTATTCAGTTTCAACAAGAGTTGACATGGATCCAGTCAAATAGACGTGCAGGGGATCTAGAGGAAAGAGAGAGAAATGTGCTGGGAGGTCTACATGAAGTCTGTAACAAACCAGGCTTCATCAGTCATTCTGGTCACAGAACAGTGTATTTTTTTGTCTTTTTTTTTCTTTTCCTGAAGTAATCTGTGGCCCTCTCTATCCTTGAGTCATATCTACATACTTCTCCGACAATAAGTACTTTCTGTTTACTACAGCATCAGAGCCAAGATAGTTAAGGACAAGAAAATTGGATTCTATTCTTCCTTATGAGTCACTAGTAAAAATGCCAGCTATGCAACTGTACAATCAAAGATAATATAAGAGAAAGAAAACAACCATATTTTCACATTCCAGGCTATGCATCCACTTCTGGAAGCTGGAAAGCTTCTCTCCAGGGCCATAAACTGAACACATTTGTACATATGGGATACAAATGGAATCAAATCTTCAGTGTCTTTTCTTTCCCTGACACTTGAAAATGCATGAAGTAGAACACTTAGCTATGCATATTAATGATTGGACAGTGCAGTTCTTCAGTGCTGAATAATAATGGAGTAATAGTCTACCTTAATAGCAACATGAAATGAGGAATATTGAGATGAGAGGGCTAGATGCCAGGTTAATATCAAGAGACTGCACAGTACTAGTGCCACATGGCTTGGTCGACCACTGCAGACATTGAGTTTTGCTGGCAGTAGCATAGCAGGACTGGGCAGTAAGATTGGACATTCCAAAGCTGAATCTGTTACTCTCTGAATGAATCATTACTTACAACTGGAAAGCTGTTAGAGACTAACTTAGGATCCATAGCTCATTAAAAGCATCTTGAAAGTGAATATTAATTATGTCTTGGAAAATGTCAGGTTTTGAACAGTTGGAATGACAAAGTAGGCTAGTTCGGTGGGGAGACTTATCTTGCCCATCAGCAACCAGCCTTCCGCTTATTTTCCTTTGGACATCTCTTGCTTTACTTTCTTGTTGTTGCCAAGAAAACACTTCCATATTGCTGTACATACTGTACTGGACACTGAATGGCCATGTGCTGTTTACAGACTAAGAAAAACAGCCAATATCAAAGTAATTTTCCACACCTCTTGCTTTTTCTCAAAAAAGAAACAATAAAAGATATTTGTTCAGTTATTGAGTTTGTGTTGGCAATACAGGAATTAGAGCTCTGCTGTGGCAAATTGGAGACTATGTGACATGTCTTACATAGGAGTTCAGATTAAATGATAAGACCAGATCCTTGTGGCCTTAAAAACCTATTATTCTATTTTAATAATATTTATTAACATCTACTCCATCATACAGTGATATTCTGATTGTGGGAAATTGCTTCTATTTCACCAGTATGCAATCATACAATTATACAGTGTGGCAACAGAGAATAAAGAGTCTGCTAGAAAAAAAAACATGCTGTGGAATGATCTTTACTATTTTGGGAAAAACTGTCTCAGAGAAGTATATCACAAGTTAATCACAATTCTTGTGGTTTGCAACTTAAGCAGGATCATGTTGAGGCTGGCAGAAAAATGCAGGGCAGAGACTCTTGAAAAGAAATTACTTTCTGTATGCTCCCAGAGTACAGACTTAGAAATGTCTTTAATGTTTTTTGATGCATTTTATGATTAATAAAACATAGGGTAATGAAAACAATCGGCATCATACTCCTTTCAGAGCTCCTGCTGCTGTCTTCTGCTCTTCATGACAGACATTTGGAACGTCCTTTAGCTGACCTTTTTCATACAAACCACTACAATCCAGAAGGCAAAAAACCTCAAGTCCATCAGTGGATTGTAGCTTATATGGATTTTGGTTTTATTTGTACTTTCACTTTAGAAATCAACAGAAAAAAAATGGGAAGAGAAATGGAATGGAAAAGTGTATTTTTCCTAATTCTTGTGTTAACTGGAGACAATGGTATTATTACTTTCACTCTAATTTTCTTTCTGTTGCACAGTATGAATGCTACCTTGTTGCTAAAACTTCTCTGCTGTGCTATATTCCAAAATGCAGATCTATCCCATGCAAATAAGTGTAACTTCAGAGAGTTGACTGGGTTATTGTACTTTTTCTAGAGTTTTTTGTCTCCACACATGGTAAAACCCATTAAAACAGAAAAGAAGAATAAAGCAATGCTCTATTCTTGTCATGTCCTCCTGAAGGTCCAGACTCCTCCTTCAAGAAAGTTGTTTTATCAAGTTATCAGCTGATGGAGGAATAGCTTAGTGAGTTTTAATGTGCTAAGTATGCAAGACGTGGTGTGAGAGTCATTCACCCCAGCTCCTACAACTTTTTTTCTTAGCAGCAGGCACATGTTCATTCCACCTAGACTGGAATGGAGTGTACCTTTTCTCATGCTATACTGACATGTTCCTTGTTGCCTATTTCAGCCCGTATTCTCAAGGATTCTTCTTTCAACATTCAAGGAAACTACACAAACACTTTTCAGAAACAAGGCCATTAAGGAGTCTCAAGTTTTCAATAGATTTATTTTAACAATTCAGGGGACATAATATAGAATTATATAATTAAATGCCTATAAAAAGATGATAAATTTCAAGTGAAAAATTTCAAAGAAATTTCCAAAGAAACTTAGGTGTTTCATCTGTATTAACATCTCCATACTGTACAAAATACTTCAACATGTCTCATAACCTACATCTTAGCTCACCTGTATCAGCATACCTGAAAATCCCACAAATTCCATTCACTTGAAATTCTGGGGAATACAGAAAACAGCTGTTTGGTGCAGTCTGCCTCTGCCACTGCAGTGCTGTTTGGTGCAGTCTGCCTCTGCCACTGCAGCATTTCTCTGTCCTAGATTCCTGAGCCAAGGAGCCTGCCCTAGGCTGGATGCTTTTACTCCACCCAGCTACAAAAAAATGCATCAGAGGTTCAGTGTAGCTTTTAACATCAAATTATTCACACAGCTTGGACCTGATCCACTACATCAAAACAGGGCACTCAGGGGCGGTCAAGGGCAGCTTCTGCCCTAACATCAACACCTCTCTGAAGATCCAGACATATCCCATGGGTGCAACTAGATTAGTGAGACCCATGGCAAGCAAGATTAGGCTGTAGAGACAAACTCTACTGCAGCATCTCTGGAACAGGGACTGATGGCCTTCAGGGACTGACATGGAGTCCTGTGCGATTGGTAAGGGGGTTGTAGTTCTGAGTGGGCTGGTCAGGAACAGTCAGTACTGGCAGTGCCCTTGAGGCTCTGTCAGCCTGTCCATGATGGGAGAGATGCCACTCTACTGAAAGGTGCATAGAAAACCCAAAAAACCCACAGCCACTATTTCCAATAGACTTTAATCAGTGAACAAAGTAATTTGTACCGAAACAGACAGAAGAAACCATAATAGCCAAAAACCAATTACTAAAGACAAATAAATTCTGAAGGTAGTTTTGTACTTGCATTGTAATAGGAAGGTGTACAAAAGCAAACAAAATCAACCTTCTTGCTGACAAGTAATTTTAAATAATATGGTTGTGGTTGATAATCTACCAGTAAACTAAATCCTTCTACTCATAAACATTGCAGCTTTTTTACAGCACTTTCTTAACATGCACAGTGAAGCCTTTCATTAAAAAGCAAATTAACAATAATGAAAAACCCTCATCAGTCGAAAACAGTAGAAATAGTTTCAAGCTCATGGTGCTACATCAAAATGTGAGTTTTTTAAAAGATGTGATGCTGCTGTTTTTCTGAGACAGCACCAGTTCAAAACTAGTTTCACTCAATTTAACTTTCTATTGATCCTTTGGAATTACAGATATTAAATACTTGGTTTCACAATAAAGCTAATGAACAGTTCTGAGTCTCTGTAAGCACGGCCCCTGAAAATGCATGGACTAGTCAGAATCAGAGACTACAGCAATGTCCCATTGGCCTACAATATTCTAGCAGCAGACAGCCATTACCTGGATATATATATATATATATAATAGCTCATGTTGTAAGTTTTTGTCCTTAGAGCTGAATCTAAAGTGGAAAATTCTATCTTCAGAGGCTAAACCTACTGAAAGAAATGATTCTATTTCTTTGGGATTTGTAAAGCTGTAAAAAGGCGTCAGTCCAGAGGACAAGCATTTATGATAGACCTTTGGTTAGATTTACTCTCTGAAGAGTAAAGATGATGAAATGAAAGATTTAAAGAGGTTAGTTTGAATGTATACACAGTGTGATAGAAAAAAAAAAAAAAGGAAAACTAAAGGGAGAAGGAGAGATTCTGGCTTTCTGGAATAGCATACTGATGCTGCAAGTTATGACAATTTCCATTAAGCTAGAAATCTCTGTGACCCCTTCCTTGAGTCCAAGCCTATGCTACAGCTGAAAATAGAAACTAGAGAATGTTTAAGCCAAATTGCTGTGGCTACAGCTAAGGTCAGAGGACTATGAGAGGCAGAAATCAAGGTGGTTTATCATTTGTGTCTTCTTCTAGCTGCTTCTAGCCTTCTCCCAGCAAATGAGTTGTTCTTTCTGGCTAACACCACAGCAAGAGAGGATTTCCTTTCCTCTGTTTTTAAGAAGTAGTACAGACACATGGGTAATTTATTACCAGTAGCTGTCTTTTAGCTGAAAACATCACTAGCTGTGTAAGAAGCTCCTCTCTGCATCACCTACCTCCTCCAAGGTCAGGCCCTTAGAGAGAGAAGCATCTAATACACAAGCAGATCTTAGCTGAGGCACCCAATTCTGTAGATGAATTTAGTCAGGAGTCAGTCACATTAATCTAGTTTAAATGACATAAATTCCTGTGAAATAGTCTAGTAAAACTATAATATCTGGGAGGAACCTAAGTGCAAGAGATTATGATATACTAGAAAAGATTCCTTCAGAAAGTTACAAAAATTCCATCTCTGGAGGTTTTGAAAGACAAGTCAGAAAAAGAGCTTTCAGGAACAGTTCAAGTATATCTGCTCTTGTC
Source organism: Colius striatus (assembly GCF_028858725.1). Taxonomy (NCBI): domain Eukaryota; kingdom Metazoa; phylum Chordata; class Aves; order Coliiformes; family Coliidae; genus Colius; species Colius striatus. Next base: position 30,294,326 of record NC_084760.1, on the reverse strand, counting down.
TTCAAATAGAGAAAAAGCTAGATAATATTTCAAGGTATCACTTATCTTCTGTGATTTCAGTTATTGGGTGCTGCCATTTTTGAAAGTATTGTTTGTTATTGTCTTCAATGTAAGAAAAACATCTGCATTGGAGGAAAGCACTTTATCCCAAGCTATTTGACTGAAAAATAAGGTTATCTTTGTGTGATTGCTTGGGTTTTCTTGTGTAATTGTTGCAATTAAGTCCCTTGTGTGTACTGCAAATCATTTGTGCTAGGAAAGAAATGCTAATATCCAAAGTCTAGATTCTACAATGAACTTTCTGTAGTAAGTGTGTCATTTAATAGAAACACAATGAAATCTGTGGTTTCCGTGACTGTGGAAGGACTGAGTCGTGGCAGGGGATTGTGTCTTCAGAGCTCACTGGAAGATAAGGAACTAAAACAAATAGAAAATTTAAACAAAGACCTATCTTGATGGCCTGAAGGTTGATCCTGATTGAAGACAACACAACTGCACTTGGAGTCTTATAGAAAGTGTATACATTATCCCTAAACAATAGCAACAGCCATGTCTAACAAGATGTCATGATATAGTCCTAATTTACACTTCTGGAAACCTTAACCCGAAAAAGGACAAAAAATTTCTGAACAGCTTCTAACACACTTACATGTAGCTTACTCTTGCTTTTCTTCAAGAAGTTCTATTTAAATGAGTTGTGCATTTAGTTGCACCTTAGCTGCTGTGAGGAAAAAAAAAAAAAAGAAAAAAGATGGGGTTCTAAATTAAAATAGGGTCAAGAAGATGCTCATTAGGACTCTTTTTTTTTACAGATGAATTGATGATCAGAGAATAGATTAACAGTGATGCTTCCTATCTGCACAAACTGCAACAGGACTCCATTTATTATTCTGAAGTAGCAGGTGCACCAAAACCAACTAGAGAATACCCAGTATATGTACTGCTTTTCATGTACTTTTTGTATAAAGAACAGATTGCCTTTATTGCTCCTGACCTTACATTTCTTTGTCAAACATATCAATCACTCCCCCTAACCTTTAATAGGAAAGGCTAAAGTTGTTTACTGCAGCAGTTCCTATTCACCACAAGGACACCACCTCCATTCTGAACCAGTCAGATTTGCATACCTTCCACTGATTATCCAAAAAGATTGCTTCTTCCCAGAAAATATTTGTCCATTATATACATTTTTTTTCCCAAGGAGGTCATTCATTGCCAGTGAGGTTAAATTTAAAAGTCAGCAGTATTTGGCAGAGATTTATGTGGGAATAGATATGGGTCTGTACAGCTCTCAGACTGATTAAATAAAGAATGTCATGGGAGTAGTATGATAGTATATGCATACTCCAGTAAATGAAAGTAATGCATTAGAATGCAGCTTTAGGGTCTAATTTAAAAACATAATTCAGACACAAGCAGAAGCCTTTAAAATATTGGCAGATGTCTTCATACTGTATTTCATATAGAGGACAAAGTGGATTAAAGATAAATGTAATCCAAATAATGGTGCTGTTTCATTTATTTTTTTCACTTATGTTTTATTTCTTTTAAAGAAATTCAATTTGTAGAGGATTGTTTTCTGGATTTTCATATTTTTACACAGATCTGCTTAAAACTGTGAGCAGGGGAAAAAAATATTCATTACAAATTGATGCTTTTCCTGAGGCAGCCTATGGTAAGTCACAGCCTTTACTCAGCCTAGGTGAAATAAATACTGTTGTTAAAAGGAGCATTTCAATAAGCAGGAACTTTGATTCCTCTCTCACTGTCTCCCATACCCTTTCAAATCTCATTATATGTCAAGGTGATTAGGCTTAAATGGTTATTTTCACTTAGGATTCTCAACTTTTATTGTAGACCATTGCTGAAGGACAGACAGGCTATTATTGTCTCTGCTCCACATTATATTTTTCCCTAGTGACATTCTATCAGGTTGGCGCTTTTACAGTATTCTTTTTCTTCCACCTACTCTGCACTGCTTTAGCAGTCAGGAGGAAATGACTACAAATTCAAATGTGGCTCAACTACATTGTTGAATGGAATGAAAGATAGTTTCTCAATTCAAGAAAAGTTGTCTGGAGGTTGTGACACATATTTATGTCCTCATACATCTAAATAGGCAGACACTAGATCATAAGTGGTAACCTTCTCATTTCCTTACTTTCTTTTGACTGCATGATTGTGATTGTCACTGGAATGCTTTGCCACTCATTTCATTAAGCTTTGTTTGACTAAACTCAAGAGTTGTGAGGGGATGAGAAGAAGAGTTGTTTGTGTTTGTTCTGAGCTTGAGACGTACTTGAATAAGATGAATAAAAAATGTAGTATTAAAATGATACTGACAGAGCTTCAGCATTTTTATTCTATTTTGATTGGTTTTATCCATTTGCTTTAGTATCAATCTGGCCGTTAAAACCATGGAGAAACTCTGAATGTCTTCAATGGCAATAGGATCAGATCCTCTCAGCCTTTCACACTCATTGCACATGTGATTGGCTTGATTTTTTTGAGATAATGAACTCTTTTCTCTCTGTGACTGTGGAGGAAGCCAATGTTCTCTACTTGAAACAAGCCCAGAAGCTAGTTACAACTAAACTGTAGCACACAAACCAAACATATTTCTTCTTAGAAGAAAGTTTGTTAATGTTGTTCAAACTAAACACCATTCATATTAATTTTCCCTTATTAGGTCAAAGTGGTCTTGGAGACAAGCCAGCAGTCAGTGACAACAACTCTGGCTCCAGGAGATGAAAATTACACCCTTTGTTCTGTGTCTTTTATGACAAGACTTCAAGATTTACTACGAATGCTAATGTGTCAAATAGTAAAACTCACTGTATTATCAAAACCCATTAGCTGTTTCCCAGTCAGCTGATACAAAGCATAATAGACAATGTTCCTGAAAGAGAGGAAATGCAAGGCTGGATATAAGTCCCCTACACTTTCCCTGATTTGGAGCAAATAAAAGCAATCATATTTGGAACTGTTAGGCTAACTAAACTTTCAAGTAACTAGCTCATTCAGAGAATAATTTCTCTGTTCCTGTTGTGTTTCAATCAAATCAGAATATTTCTGTCTATGACATTCTGGATTTGGAGCAGACTGTGCATTTTACCTGTGTGTACCTCTATATCTAGATCCTCCTCAAACAAGAAGAGATTTGATTGCAAAATGTAATTGCTGTTGCATTTTGTTTTTTTTCTTTTCAAAGCATCTATAGTCCACCAGAATGGAATATCTGTACCATGAGGGCAAGAATATTGGTAACACATGAATATGTGTGGAGTGGTGATGGTCAAGACATTCTGGGACAGTATTGACAGACAAGTGATAACTTGACTGAGGGATATGTGCTTCTCAGGTGTTTCTCATGAATGTACTCCATAGAGAACCATATCTAGAGGGAAAGAGGAAACTTTGTTTCTCAGATGAAACTTTGAATTTATTCAAAAACAAGCCAATGCATTGACTAGCATATATGCAGTGCAGATTAAGTGCAAGTAGGACCAGGACACAGAATTAAACCACTCATCAGGCATACTCTCTAAATATAATCCACTTATTTGTTAACCTTTAAATCTTTAAATCTTAGACTAGATACAAGGAAGATTTTTTTTTTTCCACAATGGGGGTCATGAAACACTGGAACGGGTTGCCCAGTGAGGTTGTAGGTGCCTCATCCATGGAAACATTCCAGGTCAGATTGTATGGGGCTCTGAGCAACCTGATTTAGGTGAAGATGTCATTGCTTCTTGCAGGGAGGTTAGACTAGACCTTTAAATGTTCCTTCCAACCCAAACAATTCTATGACAAAAAGATGTAATTCTATGCTGGAAAGATGGAAGAGAAATCAAAGGCCATCTACAAACGCAGATGAATTCAAATTCAGAAGACAACACACATTGGTAACAGTGAAAGCAATTAGTTTTTGGCAATAGTAAACAGAAGAAATGGTATAGCCTTCATTTTTTGTTATCTTTCAGCTGAGACTATGGATAGAACTAGACCTAGTCTCAGACATGAATGAAGTTTGATACAGTAATGTAGATGCTTTTAGCTTGGAAAGAAGAAAGGCATAAAAGGTATGACTGAGAGATGTGTGTTTGTTGTGTACAAGGCTTTCTCTGTGACATGAGATAACGACCTTCACTGCTGTGCAATAACCACCTTAACTGCTGTGCAAAGGGCTAGTATCAGTTCTGTAACAGTTCATTTTATCTTCAGTATTTAATTTATAACTTTGTGTAAACTTCACCATAACAGATTAAAAAAATTATGTTCAGAAACTCCCAATTTGTTTGAATGCATTTAATGCCATCATTGCAAGTTAATAGTGATTTTTGGAAGCATATTACTATGAACATGGTATCTGTTTAAAACTCCTACAGCTGTATACTTCAATGTCTGCTGATACAGTTCTTCTGGGCATAACTAGATCCATTACGTGAGCTCATGGGGCTTTGCCAACTTCTCATTGAGCTCAAGTGAGGATTGATGTCCTGGCCTGTTCCCCCTCTCTCATGCATGACTATGAGCATAAGCACAAAAGGTCTCCCATAATTTCCAGCTTAGGTTTGGTCTTTTTACATCTTTAACAGTTGCATCTGTAGAAATTCCCAGAGAAAAGCATCAGCAGAAAGGGAATCATCTTGCAACTGAGAAGGATTGTGTACCAAATCTGAATATGATGTGATCGATCCTACAGGCTTCAGAATAAGCCCTAAATGTATTTCAGTTTAAATTCCATTGCACAGTTCACCTAGGACAGCAGTGCTTGATTCTTGGATACCTTCAGTGATAAACTCAACCAAAACTAAACAATTTTTTTAATTTCATTAAAACTGAACAGGAAGCAAGTCTGACCACAGTGCCTGTCCCCAGTGCTAATCATCACTTTACTATGAATATTGCTCTGATACACTCGTGAAAGACAGCAACCTCTTTCTAGATTTGGTGATGAGCAAAACAAAATGTGTGATAATACCAAAAATTCATTAAATAAAAATAAATAAATACATAAATAAATAAATGAAATACAGAAATCCAAAGTTTTTTAATCTCCAACAAAGGTTATATTTCTTAAATATGATTTAATTTAGGAGTTACAAGTACCTCCTAATTAACAGCATGATCCTCTTCCTTAACATCCAAATGATTTTGGAAACATTTTGTTTTTCCATTGGTTTTATTTGTCTGATATAAATAAATTTAAAAATTCCATAAATAAATAAATAAATAGATGACTGGCATGATAAATAAATAAATTATGTTTTATGTTTTCATTGTGGAGTTTTAGTATGGATATCCTGGAAATAGATGTCATGTGTTAAATCAAAAATATAGTAAGCAAATGCAATTAAAAGGTAGACTTTCCTGAAACAGACATGTATGAGAAGAGGAGAGAATGCATGTCTACTTATATACATATGATGAGAGAGTGAATAAACGAATACAACACAATCAGAAATATCCACAATGTGTCAGAATGGAAAAATTAAAATAATAAAACAACCTGAAAGAAACTAACTGAAGAAAACATGACTTTTTTCCAACAAAATCTTTATTTAAAATAAAATTATAACTGCACCTGCGTTAACATAAATTAAAAAGGTCTTTAGTCATCAAATAAAAATGAAGCAATTATTTGAAACCATAAGTTTGTACTATTAATTAGATATGGTCACCCCTCACAGATGATAATACAAAGGTATGAACACTGGTGCCTGCTATAGGTTTTACATTCCCATGATGTACTGCACAGTTCTGGGAGTATCACTCAGGATTGATCATGTCTTCTTTGTTTAGGTACTTACTCTGCTGTTATATTTCAGTAGATTTGTAAAATATGTACCTAAAATTCCTTGAGTTATTAATGATCAGGCAAATATTCTTCTGAAGGAAGATGGCACTCAACATCTATTTTTAAATGCTCTAGCATCATATGAGAAACTCTTAAGCCTGGGTTCTGCTGGGAAGAGTTCTTGGCTTCTTATCCACATTGTCTAGATAGAGTAAGGCAGGTAGGGCAAAACAGCAGCCCAGGTTTTCAAAGTGCTGCTACTCAGGCTCACCATGAGCATGGTGACTCCAAGCTCTAGATGAGCTAACAAGCAATTACAAAACCAAAAGGCTGGCAGATCACAGGATTCCACTTAATCAATTTGGTTCTTGAGCTCTGTGCTTCAGAGAATCTATATATGTTTACATAGAGATATTAAAGTATAGCTCAAACAAATGTCTGTTGAGAGACTGGACTGACTTGAGAGAGCTCTAACACTGTTACACAACTATACAGGGTTTTGATAGAGTCATTCTTTCACTTTGCCTCAGCCAGGCTGCATAATTATTGGTGCTGGTTACTGAAGTCCCTTCTTCATCCCAATCAGCACCATGTCCGGGAATAAATTTCAGAACATTACTATTTTAGATAACACATTTTTGGAAACATATAAATATTATTTAATTGAAAATTTAGCAAAAAAATCTCTTAGGAATATGTAGTACTTATCATAAAATAATAGGGGTTGGAAGGCACCTTTAGAGATCATCTAATCCAACCCTCCCTGCAGAAGCAGATTCACCTAGATCAAGTCGCATAGGAACATGTCCAGGCGGGTCTTGAAGACTTCCAAGGAAGGAGACTCCACAACCCCTCTGGGCAGCCTGTGCCACTGCTCCATCACCCTCACGGTGAAATAGTTTTTTCTTATGTTTAAATGGAACCTTTTGTGTTCCAGCTTCACCCCATTACCCCTTGTCCTGTTACTATCTACTATAGAAAAAAGGGATGTCCCAACCTCCTGACACCCACCCTTTAGATATTTGTAAATGTTAATAAGATCACCCCTCAATCCCCTCTTCTCCAGACTAAACAGCCCCAGTTCCCACAGCCTTTCCTTATATGAAAGATGTTCTTGTTCAGTATGGTAATTCTGAGTCCCAAACCAGAATACTAACTTCTGGAAATGCTTGGAACAAAAATTTCTGTCAGGGGAAAAAAAATGTGTTGGCTGTGCATATATGCTTAAATTTTATAAAATCCTTCCTTTTTAAGATTCAAATTGGAATTTTGGACACTTACGTAGTATGATATCAGGGATTTCAAGCGTCTCATTAGATGCTTGTAATAGTGGAACTATACTAGTGCTGTTTTCGATCCATATAAACCTTCCCTGCTTCATCTCTGCATAAGGCCCATATCTGGAAAATATAGATCTTCTCTCTGAAGACTGTTGCGATCTTCATCAACATATTTTCAGACATAACTTTCAAATATACACTATTACAAAATATTAAGGCTTGACATGAGGCTCCCATGGACTACAAAACACTCCCTTCAGGGTGTGTTTCAGCAACACGTTGACAGAGTAGACATTCCAGTCTGGATTGACAAAAAATTTGACTCTGTTATCAGTAGTAAAAAAGTATAAGGGACTCAACCTGTCAACATATTAGTTGAATGTAATGCAGTTTGGCATTAACCTAACACAAAAAATTATTTCATGAACTAAACAACTGGTGTCTTGCTGACTCTAGAACACACACAAAAAATATAATCAGGGAGTACTTTCACAAGAACATCAATTAATATGTTACATGTGAAACATTGCTGTCTTCAGATAAGGAGCTAATCTAATATATAAAATATGTCAGTCTCACATAGGTTAATTATACAATTACTCATTTATATTACGTGTAACCAATCCATGCTGTGAGATTTACCTTCATAAATACTTTGACAATACTGTGAATGGCATGATTTTGTATTTCTTGCTTTTCTAATGCAACTTAAAATTCAGTAAGTAAATGTAAGACGAAATACATCTCTTTCTGTGTATTTGAAAGTCAGTATTTACAGTCTAACCTTTGTGAATAAAGAAGCAATTTCAGAAAATTTTGAGAACATATTTTCATCTTAAATATAGACTTTAGTACAAAAATAGAATGAACAGAAAGCATTCATTTCTGGGAACAGTATAGGTATTGGAAGCAAATGTAGGATGATAATTCTATTTTTAGTTATAGAACTGGTGGGATGAGAGTGAGGATAGGGAATACAGATATAAATTTACTCACATTTAAAAAGATATTGAAGTAGGAGGAAGTAGGAAAGGAATACCAAAAAATACACCGTTAGAAGTTTTATCTGTGAGTAATTTGAGGAGCTTGTGTATCTATTCAGGTTTTCCCAAGATTATGAAAGTTCAGCATAGGGCCACAAAGATGATTCAGGGAGTGGAGTGTCTCCCTTACAAAGAAAATCTGAGGGAGCTGGGGCTCTTCAACTTGGAGGAGACTGAGGGGTGACTGCATTAATGTTTACAAATATGTAATGGTAGGTGTCAGGAGGATGGAGTCAGGCTCTTCTCAATGATGTCCAGTGATAGGACAAGGGGCAATGAGTATAAACTGGAATACAAGAAGTTCCAAAGAAACACAAGGAAGATTTTTTTCACTGTGAGGGTGACAGGGCACTGGAAGAGGCTGCCCAGATGGGCTGTGGAGCCTCCTTCTCTGGAGACATTCAAAACCCACCTGGCCGAGTTCCTGTGTGATCTACTCTAGGTGACCTGCTCTGGCAGATGGGTTGGACTGGATGATCTTTTGAGGTTCCTTCCAACCCTTAAGATTCTGTGATTTTGTAATTCAGTGATTCAGTGATTCCAGCATGATCCATAGTTTCATATTTGTCCAGGTTCATAGACATTAAAAAATCCTAGGCAGGGAGGTTTAGTATACTTCATGCCTTTTATGTATGGACAGAGTAACACTGTAGTGCATTTCCAGTGCATAGTGCAACATTTTAAAACGTCTGAGTCATTGTACGTATTTTTATAGCCTATAGTTAATTCTACTTATAGAACAATTAATTCCAAGAGAGAGGACTTTGAATTCTACTATTGATTCAATGTGTGCACTTATGCTATCAATTCAAGAGAAATGTTTCAACGTTCAGTTTAAAGTCAGATCACCTTTAAAATCAATATATCTGGTTCTATGCTGATGGCTGGATCACTAGGAAGAGTGAAATACTTTTTTTCCTTCAGATACTGGAGTAAGCTAACTGACTTGGCAAATACATTCAGAAAAAAATCTTACTTTCTGATTTTTTCCCTATTGATCTGCAAGGGAGAAGTAATATCTACATCAGAAGGATGTTGCAATGATCAATATCTGAGTGGGAGTTTGGAGACTAGTGAACTTAAAGAGCTTAAGGAAAGAGAAACCATCATAACTTGCAGTGTGACTTACAAAATATTTTGCAACATCAATGTCTTCTCAGTTGCTTGGAGTCTAACACCTAGTCCGCACCTGAAGCATTATATATGCTCACTGCAAGTGTTCCTTGTAAAAAGGCAGCTGTAGATGTTGATGGGAGGACGTTGTGAAATAGATAGTCCATCATTATCCTCAGGAACTTGTGCCCAAAGTTCATCATTTTCAATGATAAAAATGCAAGTCCAATTTTAATAACGTTTCACCTGCAATTCAGAAAACTATGTTTTTTCTGATACGTCTTCTTAGCCCTCTACTGCCTGGCATTTCTCCTGATTTCCACTTTCTATTGCATGTAAAATGAATGGCTAGTTCAGTATGCCCAGTTTTTCAGAGGTGCCATTTTGAAGGAAAGAGGTTGGATTTTTTAGTAAGAGTGGACAAAATGTGGGACTCTTTTTCAGTGAAGAACACAGTAATGCAGGTTCTTTGTATTGTCATTGTAGACTTTGGTCCCTCTGGACACAGATTAAAAGTATATACTCACCTCTCACCACTGATAGCAAAGAACCAATGTTGTAGTGAGTGCCTAACTCAAGTACTGAAAGATATGTGGAATGAACACAACCAAGGACTGATGCTGGAGGATTTGCTTGATTCCCATCTCTGAGACATTTCACATGTTACTACACAGAGCAATTGTTAGAACAGATCCAGACAGTATGGAAAGATCCAAGGACACATTATGTTACTGTCCTGCCACCAAATTCCTCTGTCAAGATTTCTGGTACGCGAAAAATTTTATTGAATAATTTTTACATTTGCTTCCAGAATGTTGACCAAACTGTTGAACGGTATCAGGCATATTGCAGAGCCTTGTGGAACCTCATCAGAACATTTCACAGGCATTGAAGCTTCCACCAACAGAATCTTTTTGAGTTTGCTAGGAAAACATTAAGTATTTATGTTAGGAAAAACTATGCAAACATGAATATTCTTTTTATTTAAGAATTCATTATATAAGCTTTGAAAGTTCTTAAAATTTGTTTCTAGAGATCATTGCTGCTGTAACTAAAATGAGTTATTAATGTAAATTCTACAGAACACATTTAATGTGTGGATGTTCAGCAAACCACACTGAAAGCATGGTGTGGTTTTTCTCTTTTTTATATAGTTAGGTCACATTAAATACTATGTTGCAAGCACCTTCAGAAATAAAAAGAGGAAAAAAAGAAAACAACTCTCTCCCTCCTTCCCTCAAATAAGTAATTAAATCTCTAGTATTTACTACATTCTCAAAGTCTGACACAAAATAAATGAACAACACAACCAAAAAGTCACAGCTGCCCACTTTCAGTGTCAGATATTTGAGAGATGATGGCTAAATGCAGTCCTTTTTGTTACCTTGCAGCTGGGTTTCCTATGATGAAATATCCATTGATCCGTTCTATTTTATTGGCTTTAGATGAGTTTTTCCTGATACGCCAGTAGGAAGTCTCTTGTGATATACAATTCAATCATTGTATGGGGAAAAAAAATCATATATTTTTTAGTTTTTGTCCTTGATATTCTCCACATGTTTGGAGCACTGAACAGCTGGGGCCATAGAAAACATTTAGAAATCACATTCTTTTATGTAGATCAATCACTTCTGTATACATTGCACCAGGCAAATGAAAATTGTTCATTTACATGTCAGTGGGAGTTTGATGTCTTAAAACAATCTTCCAGACATTAATGTGGGCCACTGTTTGTTTTCCTTTGGAAAAAAAATACAAGAAAAAAAGAAAAAAAAGGAACTATACGTTCACGAGTGAAGCTCTAAATCAATTCAAGACTGAGAAATTAAATACATTAAACAATAATCTCTTCTTCTATAGTAACTTAAGATCAAGCTTAAGCATAAGCATAAAGTTCTTCATCTGATGTTTTTTGGGGGGACCTAAACAAGGTCAGAAAGAGTGATATACAGTATGCACTGTTAATAAACAGACATAGTTAGCTAACTAATAAACAATAGTTGTAACAAATCAGAGGTTCATGGAAGCTATGAAATAACATATATCATGATTATTTTTTTTTAATTATAAGTCTATTTCTCCCTCCCTTTTCTGGTAGAAGGAGTTGTTGTAAGTTACTTTAAGTGGAGAATCTTATTTTAAGTGATCTTATATTGCAGCAATATGTGATAAGAAGTCATTTCAAAATGTTTTGGTTGTGCAGCTGCAGTTACTTTCAAGGTAATATTGTACAGAATACACTCCTTAAATGTCTTACCAGGGCTGACATATCAATATTTTTAGAGGCCAACTGGTAAGTTTAGCTACTCCTTAGCTAAGTTATGTATCCTGAAGATTACCAGTGGCACCTTCCTTGATGACTCAAAAACTTCTGAAGAGGACTTTATCAGAAGATGTGACCAGCCTGGAGTCACTTAGTATAGGAGACACCAATTTCTTGCAGTGTCCTGTTTTAAAACAGAAAGACTATTTTGGCCAGGTGCTCCTTATTGGAAATCTGGGATGTGCTCTACTTGTGCAAAACAGTTTTCATATGCCAATATGCTGGATCCCTCTACATATAACATAACATATAACATATAACATAAGGCCTGTGGCAAGAACTAGGTGAAATCAAAACACTGCACAATGAATCAGTAGATTCACTTTTACATGGAGAACTGCATCTTTGTTGAAGAGTAGAGATGATTAAAATGTGTTACAACTGTACTTCGACAGAGACTTTAGCTCACATCTTCCTACAAACAAAGAAAAATTAGATTTATTGTTGACATTTGTGTGGTTTACCTGAAAATGTCATTGGGACAGTGCTCAAATTGGAAAGCAATTTAAGCATTTTCTCCTGAATATTTTCGTTACTTTTAGCTGTTTCAAGTTTGAGTTGTTGGATATGTTAAACTTCCATGGAACAATTCTTATTCTGGCTTTTAGACATCAGTCCTGGAATCTGAAGATACTTGTATTGAAGACAAGAAAGTGGGCAATGACAGTATGATGAAGAGAGGAGGACCTGACCAAAGACAAAGAATACAATGAAAGCAAATTCTGTCCTAGTTTAACAGAAATTTAGTGCCAGCTGCCTTGTTATTCATTAACATCCATGAAACATCCCTCTTTTTCTTAAAAGGGAGAACACTAAACTCCTCACGTTTTTGTTGTCTCCTGGCAAGTACAATATGAAAAGATAGGATATGAAAAGGAATATGAAAATGTATGGTGAAAAAAATCCCAAACAATTGATAAACACAGTTAAGTTTAAGACCTAAGAGCAATTAATTGAGAGCAATTAATATAGTGGATACATCCAGGAGTTTGGGTCAGAAATGTATATGCTCTATTCACAGATGTCAGGAGTATGGGAAAAGGATATTGATTTCAGAGACTTTTTTATTGACCACATTGAAAAGCTGATGGAAGCATAAATAGTACACACCCACAGTGAAAAAATAGGGACTGAAAAGAAAGTATTTAAATGCTAGAATTCTGAAGCCACAAAGATTTCACTATAACTGAAAAATATTCTGTATTCTTTGCTAACAGCAGTATTAAACATTGTACAAAGAACTGCCAGTAGTGGAAACAAATAGGTTTAATTGTCAGAATGGCAGACAATGAAAAACTAGAAGTGTCAACAACCAGGGTCGTTGACGTAGGATAAAACTGTGAACATCTTCTTTCTCTCTACATATGTATTTCCCTTGAGTTCACCATGCTTTTCTCTGTGAAGTCAAAATAAATGAACATCCCTGATTTCTGGCTTAAAGAACTTGACATAAGAACAGATATTTCAAAGACTGCTCTCTTTTCACAAAAAAAAAAAAAATATATATATATATATATAATCCTTGATGTCCTAGACTTCAGGTGAGAAGGAACCATTCTGTCTATCTAACCTGACTACCTTTAGATTTGCACCCTACTTCCTGGGTTACACTCACAGTTTTCTGTAAAATTTATTAAAAATAACCTGTCTGAAATTTGGATGCTGTTGTGAATTTTGGATATGTTTTTTGGTGATGAGTGATCTGGCATTGTGAAAAAGCCCCAAGCTAGCGGCTGAAAACCTGTAGTCAGTTATCTATAATAAGCCCTTTTTATTTTGAATGGCTTTCATGACACTTAAAGGGACTTTGAGAAGGCATAAGGGTTCTTTTGCATTGGCATGGGTGAAGGATTTCAACCTACTCAAGCTTGAGTAAAATCTGAATGGCCTTCATTTTCAAGGTAGCAGTGGTAGTAGGTTTCCAGACTTTTTTCCCAGCTGAACATCCTCTACACTTTCAGAGTATAAATGTAGGAGCTTTGTAGTTATGGGGAGAATATGGATGAGTGTATCAAACAGTTGGAAGGTGTTTAAAGATGCTAAGACCTAATTTAGGAGTAGGGAATTTAAGTGCATTTTAACCTACAGTATTAACTACCAGTGTCTATGTGGGTGGATACAGACAGGTTCACCCTACATTGCTTGTCTCCCAAATCAGTCGGACAAGATAGTTCCAATCCAGAAGACGTTTATCAACGTTAAAACAGTACTACGTATCAGCTGTTATGTTCTCCTATGTGACTTAAAGGATAGAAAACCATGAGGAATTATACAGCAGAGTAGTAGAATGAAAGGTGCATTAGCCAGGTGGATAGCATGGCTACATGGATTCCAAACTGGAACTGGCATCTGTCCAAACTGCTTGCGGCAAAGGAACTCAGTCTTGTCTGCGCTGGTCTGGACAAACATTCCCATAGTTGCAATTCCTTTAGAAATGCAGTTGGTGCTCTCAAGACCACAAAAGGTTTGTATTCTACACCACATTGTATCACCAAAATGATATTAAAGCTTGGGCATAATACCATAATTCTCTGACTCCTCTTCCGTAGGGACTCATGTTTTCTTCCTCATGTGTTTAAATCATGTGAGTCGAAACCATCTCAAAACACATGTTTCTACAGTCTTAGTAAAAGACAGTGGGCATGTAGGTTGAGGTTTGTAGAGTACAACTAATGAACAATGATTTATAATAATGAGATACTACTACTTGAACTAGATGAAAGCAGAGTTAAGCAACTGTCATCTTTAAAAAGATAGTGGTAGAAATTTTTTTGTTTTCAAGAAGTACAAATATGATCATTGACCTCAAGTCTAAATCTGACAACATGACTTGCCTGACAACAAATCAGAGAGTGCTAGCTGATCTCAGACTATTGATGAGAATATTTTCCTCAGCCCATAAAAGCTAGTAAACTGCTGCAGGGAACACTTAGGAGCTGGTATAAAAGAAGACTGAATAACATCAAGGTCTTTGCAATTCTTAATCACTATAATTCTATGATTTGATTTAAGACCAGTTGCCACATAAATACCAACCAGCTTAGTAATTTTTCCATTTGGGGACATCGTGAAAAACATTCTTGTTTTAATACCTATGTAAGCACTGATTTTTACAGATGTCTTAAGATGCATAGTACATACAGTAGCTACAAATTAGCATATCGTGCATACGTTGCTTTGTATGCTTTCTGGAAGGGGTCCAAGGATGACTGACTAACACATGGGATGTTTCCTCTTCACAACATTAACACGAAGTCAACACCTGCAGTGATGTAAGCCCATGACTCACCTGCTTGAATGGAGGTCTCTTTAGGATCAACTGTTGTGTGCAGAATACATCTGCAATGTCCAAATAAATGAGCCCTTCTAAAGTAAGTCAGCACTACCCCTGTTTAGAATGCAGGGCCCTTGTGAAAGCTGAGGTGAAGCAGCTGGCTAGCAGCTTTTGTGAGTCATTTTAAAAAGCCACACTCACAGCTGGAGAGAAAATAGCCCTGGCAGCACTGGCAATCCATTATGAAATGTAAAAAGTCCTTCTCTGGGCGGAAGGAAAACTTGACCCAGCTGTCAAGTGTTTGAAATGTGGGGGGAAAAGTGCGCACACACGCACGCACATGGCCCTGGCTCACAACACGAGGAATATAGAGAAAATGAAATCTCTTCTGAGATCAAAAAAAGCTTGGGCTGACGAGTTCACTTTTTAGAAATCAATAAGGGGTTTGATGAATGGAGATATCAAGCCCTTTTTATCATCCAGGAAAGACTGGTCTGCAAATGTCTTTTCTGATTTAAATTCTCCTTTTCAACATACCTGTATCAAAAAGACACTTGACCTCTGCTTACATTATTGTCCTGGTGGATCGATCTGAAACATTCGTATTGCAGAGAAAGGAGAATTTTAATGACAGAAAAATCGATCCCTAATCTCATCTTTTTCCATTTGGTAAACATAAAATTTAGTTAGTGAATGGCTTTTAAAAGTAAATCAATTTCAATTGAAAGATGCTGATGCAGCATATTTTCAGCACAATGAAGATGACCAATTTAGAAGATTCCATAGAATAAAGCAATGACAAACTCAAGTAAGAAAACAATGGAGAAAGATGACTTGCATAGCTGTGAGGCCTGAAGGGTTTCTATATGAATGTAACTAGCAAACCAATGAGAAAGAGGACATTTAGAGGTGAAGTGCAAACACGGAACTTCATCCTGCAGTTTGCCTTAGTAACAGCCACACAAAATGCATTCTGCTGAGTATTTTCATGGAACAGTACTGACATCTAGTGGCAATTTAAACCGATCCCATCAAACCGTAGCACCAGGAAACTGAAGTCACTTACCTCTTGCAGAAGTCCTAATTATGACCCCATTCTATGGTCAGATGACAGCACTACATCATTTCCCTTATGCAGTGCAGTGATGCCTAGCTGAGGTCTGAAATCAGAAAAACTCTTTGGAATTTTAGATAAAGAGTTTGTAAGTTTTTTGTGACTTCTTCTGCCCTGGCAGGGGAGTTGGACTAGATGATCTTTTGAGGTCCCTTCCAGCCCTTGAGATTCTGTGGTTTTGTGATTAACACACAGAGCCAGAGGGACTCTCCACTTTAACTAAAGGTGGAAGTTATCTCTATCTGAATGTTAGCTCTCAGATAAAATGTGATCAGCAATCTTTATCAAGTTACTGTGTTCAAACATGAACTATCAAGTAGAACAACATCTTTATCACCTGTGTAACTGGAAGTGGTGTATGATTTTTTTTGGAAAAATTATCTTAATTTCAGTTGTCTAAAGTTCAAGAAAGGTGGTAAACTGGAGGAGATTTAGAGAAGAGTCCCGAAAAGATAGAAGACTAAAAACAAATCTTAAGGTGAAAAACTAAGGAGATCAGACTGGTTGCTTTAAAAAAGAGAGAAAAGTAGTCACAGTTTATAAGCATATATATATGAAGATAAATAATATTATAACAAAGATCTCTTTAAACTGGTAGATAGAAATATGAAAATATTTAGTGACAAGTAATTAAAAGAAGACAAATTTAGAGTTTAAATGGAGTAGAATTTTTTTTACCAATAAAAGTTAACCCTTGAAACAACTGAAAGGCCTGTGGTAGAATTTCAAATCCCAGAGAATTTTAAATCAAAATATGGTGTTTTCTGTGATATATATTTCCTTCAGAAAGAAGAAAAACCATGAGGACAGCCAGCCATTGAGGCAGATTGTCTTCACTTTTTTGGGTTTTCAAGCCCTGAAGAAGATCTGATCTACAGATAACCTTGCTTTGATGGTAATTAGACTAGAAATCTCCTTAGGGCCCTTCCAATCTGATTTATTCTTTGATGTTACGGTCCTATGATATAATTCAAAGTAGTCTGGGATCCTATGGCAGGTCAATCTAGATCATGTTAATGTTCTAATCATTACACTCTTTAAAATGACCCAAGAAGAAAAACATGCTTCACAAAAAATGCACTTGATCATTTTCCAAATGCACCTTCTTTTATAAAGAAAATAAATAAAGGTAGGCATAAGTAGAAAACTGTAATTTCCTAATGAATATTGTACTTTAATGAGAAATCAAGATACAAATTACCAATTCTCTGAATTTTTCTTTAGCAGAAATAGTTAAAGTTAGATCTCTGTGAGGTCTGAAGGGACCAGGAGTCACCTGGTTCAACCGTTCTTCTGAAGAAGGGTCACCTAAAATCAGTTGCCCAAATCTTCATCCAAACAGCTTTTGACTGTGTCCAAGGATGGAGCCTCCATAACCTCCCTGGAGAACCTGTACAAGTATTCAGTTGCTCTCACAGTAATAAAGTGTTTCCTGATGTTCAGTTCTTAATATACCTAGAAATACTTTCCAGAATCAGCTGCTCCATCACCTTCAAGGGATCAAAGTAAGGTTGACCAACCTGTAGTTCCCTGAGTCCTCCTCCTTACACTTCTTGAAGACAGGAGTGACATTTGCTTCCCTCCAGTATTCAGACACAGGAGAAGCTGTACAGAGCTACACTGCATCTGTTCAGTCCCCTTCAACAGTTAAAGAAAATAATACTCTACCAACCTACTCTACCTACTCTACCAACTCTACCAACCTCAAGACTGATTTATGTCTGTGTATGGTCTTAGCAAAATGTATCACATTGGAATGAATTCCTCTCAACCTTCATAATGCACCAAACCATCAGAAACACTACTTTGCAGTACATTGTCCATAGAAGTAAATTAGCCCGCCTACAGCACATGATCAAAAAAGAGAACAAAGCACTTTAGAGGTAAGGTTTAAAAGTTACTGTCTTATTTTGTGATAGAAGATATGTTAAAAAAAATCGATTTACAGAATAATGATGAGAACCAGATATATCCCACACCTCTGAATCACTTTCCCCAAAGAAATCTTGAACAATTGGAATAAATATGAAGCAGTACCTTTAGCCATATCTGCCTGGCACCTCTACCTAATCTTCAACACTGGTATTAGAAGACTGAAATACAGAAGTGTACTCATGCCTATAATTTTACTTCTAAAGCTGTGTAAATCTTTGGTAGAGTCTAACAGCTGTGAAATCATCCTAACAAATTATTGTTTTTCTTTTCCTTCCTTCTGTCCTTTGCCTTTTCATTCTATCTCTCCATCACTCTGTTCCTTTCTACTTTGTTTTCTTCTTGATACATTTGAATCACTAGATTTTCACTATATATTATTTGCCATCTTGCTTAGTTTGGTTGAGCAATTAGCAGATGCCTTATAAGACAAGATAACTGTAATAATTTCTCTCAGCATATTGGTTGTGGGCTGGCCAAAATACATGTATTTAAAAAGTAGATGTTTTTGTTACTTAACTGTTTCTTCCATTTCCAAATCCAGATAACCTCTGTAGTACCATTTATCAGAGGTTCTACATACTCTGTGAGAAAAGGGTACTTCTTACTCCATTCTTTGCTTGTCTTACCTTTCAAAGTCACACTTTATGTGTAGCCTTTCAAAGTAATGCTGCTATTGCAGAATAAGTCAAATAGAAGATCCTAATTACACTATTTCTATGTCCTTAATTATTTTTTTACTTTACAATCAGACTTTTTATTCCTCTTCTTAAAGCTAAACACTGTCAATACCATCATACAAAAAATAATGTGGATGGAGAAAATCACAGTAATATTGTCTTTTCTTTTTTTTTTCCCTGTTGCTACACATGACCAAATTCATTTCCTTTCTCTCCATGCCACCAATACCTTCCCACTGATAGAAAATACACCCCAAAACAATGTAATGAAATATATTGTCACCATAATAATAAACAGAGGATTTTTGGGCCCTCTAAATATCATCATGGAACTGATGAGAAATTTCTTTTCCTTATCCAAGTGCAGTTCAGGCCTCCAGGGAACATGACCTGTAAACCTACAGACTTGGTTGATTTCTATGATTAAAATAAATAAAATTATACTTTTAAAAAACTGACTGCATGTGTATAACGTTTCTTTTTTGCAGAGCTGCTAGACCAAAATAGCTTTGTCCACCCTTGATGAGAGCTGTTGTTATACATATCACATACGATAGTCATGTGTATAAAGTTGCACATCCTCTACGTATAGAAGATCAGCACTCAAGTGGGCAGGGCTATTCTGCTGGGAGAAAACAGGCCTAAAGTCTAAATCAGACAAAAGAATTTGAAGCCAAGATTGTCTGTCTGTTAAATTAGAATCAATAGAAAGATATGTTAGGACAGAAATAGTATCCTGTTGCTGTCTTTTGTAAATATGACTTTAACTGCAACTCTGACTAGGTCCATTCTTTACTTACACCATTTTCAGTAATACTAACTATACCAATGGATTGGTATTTGTAAAGGAGTAGTTAAGAAGTGAGTGGTAGTAATTTTATAGAAAAGGGACGTGAATCAGTGAAGTTGTTTATTTAGCAAAAGATACTATCCTTCAAAAATGAGAGAAAGAACTGTTATATATCAAGGTGGGAACCTGGGTAAGGTTGGATGCTGCAAGGCAATGAGCATCATTTGAAACCCCAAGTCACAGCAGTCACTGGTTCTTATCAGTCTGAGTCCAGAGTATTGTCAGATTATATTCAAATATCTCCTTATATGGACTTACTAGCAATAGAGGACATGCTCATGGATCGACTGAGAGTTCAACTGTACCATGAAGATTAGTGTGATTTCCTGATGAGCACTGTCTCCTGTGAGAAATAGAGAAAGGAAACTTCAACTTATCCTACTTGTTTTTCAGGCAGCCATAGATCCAGCTGGATGCCATAGAGAACATCAGGGCATAGTATGGGCCAGGGAAGTAGTGGTTCCGTGAGTTGTCAAGCCCTGAGCACTAGAACATGGACAAGCCAAGGCCTGGTGGGGCCCATAGGCAGGATGGGCCATTCACAGCAGGGCCTTGGGATCCCAACACAAGAGTTACTTGATGGAGCAACCACACTATCCTTTGCTATCAGACAGGCTCAGGGAGCTCACATGCTCTGGTGACTTGCACAGGAAGCAAAGTTTCAGCAGAATCTACAGAAGATATTCTAGCTGTCCAGGTTATACTGTTACCCTGGCTCAGTTCTATTTTCTTTTTTTTATTATTATTATTTTTATCAATATTTATATTTTTATCTTCTTCTTATTCCAAATGCAATGAGAACAAATACCAGTGACCCAGTATGGATCTCGTCTCTCCCCCGAATATTATTTGGGTTGCTAGAAATGGAGGACTTGTCAGAGTCTGCAAGGTTGAACCAGGGGCAGAGAAAGGAAATAGAATAGCAACACAGTACTAAACAAGTAAAAGTTCAATTTTTTTGCCTATTTCCTCTGACTTGAGGTCTGTAGAAGGAAAATACTGAAGCAGAGGGAAAAGATGAAAAGAAAGTCCGCTTCCAAGATGAGAAGCCATAGATTGCAACAGGCATTTGGAAAGAGACCGAAAAAACTTATAAGTAAAACTCTCTTTGAAATACTGGAGTTGTTTTTTTCTGAAAAGATTGGCATAGAGAATGGAAATAAAATCAAAATGAAAGCTTTTGTACGTATGCTATTATTTCATATATTTAGCCATAAGACTTTAGAAATTAAATAGCCCAAAGAAAATATGTTCGTAAAGTATTTCATATGGTTTAACAGCAACAGAAAGGATTTGAATGATTCAAAAAGCTTATATAACTGTTTTGTTTTATTCATTTACATAAATCACATTTACCGTAGGTGTTTTATTCAAAATAAAGTTTTGGGAAAATAAATTGAACAGATGAACCTAAGCAAACCTGGTGATTTTTTCATGAGTAGTGTTTGATGATAAAAGCATAAAAGCATAATGTGGTATCATTTCACCAAGGCACAATATGGATCATCCATATGGAGCAGAAGTTGATAATACTGCAAAGAAGCAAAAATAAACAGAACAGATGTACTTGTAAAATCAAGTCTGCACCCACCCCAAGTACCTGTTTCTTTGTGTAGAAACTTGTACAAGTTTTGCTGAATGTCTTTGTCCCACAGTGTAGCTGGAAGAGGAAATAGCTCATACCTGCTTCACTGAGCTCTAAGCTTTATGGTTTGTCCATCATGAAGTACAGGGTTCTCACAGTCCCAGTGTGGATATCTGCTTGCTCCTCATGGTGATGAGCAATATGTCAAGGGAATTAATTTTATTTCCCGTCATTCCTCCTCTGCAGTCTTCATGTAAAGGGACAATTTGTGTCAGATTCTGGGGTAAAAGAAGCTTTGTTGCTTAGACTTGTTTGGTCTGACTCTTTGGAAATATCACAAGTTTTCAAATCTTTGGTTTTTGGATCCTAGATAAAAAGAAGCTCTTTTCCTTCACTTGTGAAATGTTCACCTGTTTTTTCTTCTCAATAAAGAACACAAGACATCAATTACTTGTACAACATGTCTCCAGCCCTCATGGCAGAGTATATCCCGTGCACCTAAGCAGATGGAGTAGTTGTGCTGAGATCTACATGTGCTGTTTATGGATAATCCAAACCAGTAGAAAAGAGTCAGTTTTTGCCTGATTAGGGCTTGTCATGTCTCAGTATTGGCCTGTGTTTATGGAGCATCAAGCTGACATTGAGGTTTATTCCTCAACTATTGATCAGCTGTCTACCCAATGGCTGTTTACCCAATGTTCTTCTACATCTTTTTTTTTTTTTTTTTTTTTTTTTAAATAAGACTTGAAAAGGCCTCTACCCCTGTCTTTCTTAGAGGTGCCATATTGCTGTGCCTTTAAATATATTTATAAGCATGCTGTGCCAATAAAGTATACACCACAGTACTTGAAATGAAGTGACTGCAGGCTCTGTTATATGTTTATAAATGCAAGAGAAAGTACTTAAAATTATATGAAAAGCTCTCAGTTGTTTTTTTTCTTCTTTTTTAAAGCCCATCTCCCCTATTCCATCAGTGAAACAAGACAGATGTGAATCAGCAGCTCAGCAATTTGGTGGAATGAGCATTTATGAACCAGAATTTTAAAAAGTGGGCACACAGGAATAGGTTCTTCATGCCATAGCAAGGCAGATCATGTTGTCAACATCTGGAAGATACCATACATGGACTCTGATTTAATAAAGTAGTCACCCATCTGCTGTTTTCTCTGAGTGAGGAGAATAAATAGCATGCCACATCCCACACACTCCAGCTGTCCCCAGCATCCAGTGCTCTGCAGTTCTGATAAAAATAAAGAAAGAAACTTTACAGTATTTCAACAAAGATTGCTACTTTAAAAGGGAGGGAAACAGTATGCAATAAAGAGAGCTGTTGGGAGTATCTATAATCATTGTAAAGCGAAGCAGAAAGTTGCCTTTTGTTTTAAGGTTGCCTTTTTTTCAAGCACCTTCATACTGCTTGCCAACATTTACATCATGTGCCAGAAAGCCTGCCTTTTTCAGAAAATGTTCTGGTTATTCCTTCTACATTCTGGTACTGATGTGTTGATATGCACTGATATCACTATAAATGAATCACTGAATCCACAACTAATTGACTGCAGCACAACCATAAAGACTTTGTAGCTTTAATCATTGCAGTCTCCTAGCATGAATCAGTTAAACAATACCTCTAACTCAGTGTGAACAAATTATTACAGATCCTTAAAGACTGACCTCTGAGTTACCTGGACAGAAGACTAAGATAGTAGATCATTCTGGGTATCAATGGAGGAAAATTACAGATAGATTATTAGTAAGAATCCAGACTGGGGAAGTTAATAAAAATAGTAGGCATATTAGACATCTTGGGTGGGTGCAGAACTAATCTATTTCTTTGCACTGAACCTTAAGATCCTTGGAAAGAGGAATCCAGAGTACAATAAAAAGTATTCTGTCTGGAACAAGACAAAAGATTAAACAAGGGCTATTTTTTGGTGAGATTTAGCTTTAAATTA
The DNA here is from genome assembly GCF_028858725.1 of Colius striatus. NCBI lineage: Eukaryota > Metazoa > Chordata > Aves > Coliiformes > Coliidae > Colius > Colius striatus. The sequence goes on along the minus strand of NC_084760.1, from coordinate 30,271,377 downwards.
TTTACAGATTTATCTAATATATTGCAGATGACCAACAAAATTATAACAAAAGTATCTTTAAAATACACTTTGAATCTACATTACTTTCACAGTAATTAACATAAAATTGACATTACTATATTTCTAGTGCAACACAAAGTCTTGATAATTGCAGTGGGACCTCATACTTTTCCAGATATGTCCACTCTGCTTTAAGGCATGTGGCTACAGCCCACAGGTATATGTATGTACTTATTTCAGTTTTCTTAGCTCAGAGGCTAAAAGCCTAAAACATAACACAGGTTCACTGCCTGAGACCACATCCCTGGCTCCATACAGTCTTGTGCTGCCAGGGCTGAAGATTATTGTGTCATGCTTTCAGTGTTTCTGGTGTCAGGGACTATTCAAATGAAATACACATTATTTATATTTTATAATTACAGTGTAGATGTAGCCACAATAATTTCCTTATTTTCTTCTATATTGAAATGTGATCATAGACATGAATATGAAATCCTATTTCTACACCTTTTTCTGCTTTTTTCAATCTGACAGTTTGAAATACAAACCAGTGTCAACCTATAAAAATACACTATTGTATCAGCTGAGGACTGTAAATAACCTGACTTTGGAAGTAGTGGGCCCCACTGGTGCCCTGCTTAATACAACTTTACTGCCTCTGGACTCACACACATATGTGGACAGCAGACACAGTGTGGGAGTTTCTGAACTGCAGCCTCCAGCAACACAAGGGTGAGCATGAGCATAGACGGCTGTCATGCCTCTCTACACAGCTCCATCTAGGACTGGACCTGGATAAAAAGAGGGACAATTCACTAGTGACTGGACCTGGATAGAACCAAACTGAGATCTCAAGATATAGTAAATGTTAGTATTTGAATCAAGACACTAGAAATTTAGCAGGAACAGCTCTGCTCATATATTATTAGTTAGTTCTGCCTACCTTTCATGCATTTACTTATTCAGTTTCCTCCCTTACAAAGGTGCAAAAACTTTGTGACTACATGGAAAGGGAAGATTAAGGAATGTCTCATGTTGCAGGAGGGGGAAGATACACTACACCACCATTCAATGATCACAAGGATGCCTAAACCATATCACTCCTCCAGGTGCATAGTACACAAAATTTTTCATTAAGCTGTCCTATAAAACTCTACCTAGATATTTTTATATTTACCCAACTATGTGTGTATTTTACATTAAATAATCAACAGCTCAGAATAAATTTTCAAAGGAGTAAATTGTGTAACACTGTGTTTCTGGCTGAGGTTAAACTATGAAACACAGTTTTGTCATCTAACTGCATGCCTCATCTGCTCTGAGGGACAGCAGGGATTGTCACCAGAAAACCCCACTGCACAACTGCATTATAGTCTCCATCACATTCAGAATGAGAAGAACATAGAAATGATGCCCTTTAATTTCCTAGGTAAATATTTTAGCTACTAGCTTCTTGCACAAAAATATGTTCTACCTCCAACAATCAGTATCACATGAAGCCAATCACAATCCTGTACCCCTATTACCTTTGCCACTTCACTGAGGATGAAGTTTAGATGCATGATTGTCTTTATCTACATCCCCATGAAACACTGCTGTGATATTAGTGCTTTATTACCTAGAAGAGATGTTTTGGACAAATGTAAGCAATTAAACTTAAGTGCACCGGCAACATACTCAAACTAAAGATAAGTGAATCTAATAAATTGAGCATAAACCCAAAAAGCAGGTGTCCTGGAGTACTGTATGGAACTTAAATGAGAATCTAAATTTAACACAGGTAGGATTCTAACAATCTGTACCCTGACTCACACTCTAGAGTTATGATGGTGATGTAATGGAAAATAGGATGTCATTATCCAAGACAACATGCAATTCCAGGAAAGTATTTTTCTCTTGTGGAAGAAAAGCAACTAAACTTCTGGCAGATGTTTAGAGGATTCTTAGCCTTGTACAAACAAGTTATTATTGGCATTATCTAAATGTACTCATATGCCACCCTTGAAGTGTGAATATCCTTGCTAGAATTAACAATGCATTACTCAGAAACATAAACATGAGGGTAATTAAAAGGCCCAACCTATGACTAAGTCTTACCTACCTTTGAGAATTTCTTACCAGGTCATTTACCATTAGTTGCATTTCCACTTAACACCAAACATATAAAAAGTACCTTCTGAACTTTGTATATTTCCTGTCTTCAAGGATTTTTTTTCGTGCAGCAAAGATATTTGCCATCTGGTGAACTTCCATACGTAGAAAATTATAATTAAATTGCCCCTGGTCCCTTGCAGTCTGTTTGTCAGAATGTTCTCTGCAACAGTCATGGAGTATGTTATAAAGTTGGATTTTATAAAAACAATTTATTTGTTTATATTTTACACTTTTTCTAAAGAAGTAGCACAATGAACAGCATTCTATCTGGTTTTATGTTCACAAGAAGTAAATGTTACTCTGGTATAAAATTCATTTGCAGTTATTCCACCAATTCGGATTCTAAAAGTCTTACTGCTAATTCTCCCTTTTGAGCCTTAGTCCTTTACAAATTCCCTGCAGAGAACCTCAGAAGGGCATTGCACCTCTAAAATCAGGAAATAGTTGGAAGTGAGAAGTGAGTTGGAGCAGAAAGCCTGGAGGAAGACCTGAAACTACTCCATGAATTATCAATGCTTAGTTTTGTGTGGCCCTGAAATGTAAAGCAGATTGTATGATGATAACTGATGGAGAGACTTCAGTCCTGGCTATGAAAGCTGAATGAAGAATTTATAGTAAGTGATTTATTCAATTACATGGCCCTCTTTCTCTGCTCAGAGAATACAAATGAGTGGAGATGTATATTGATTTCCCATTGTCTGTTTCACTTTGGAGACTGATTTTGATCAGCATGAGATAAGTATTTTTTACTTAATGTTTGAAATCTGACTCATGCTGGCTTTATCAGAAAAATCATAAAGCATTGTTTCTTCCTTTCTCTCTGAATGAATGCTGCTCTTATAACCCAGAGGGCAACATAATGAAACCATTTTTCTCTCTTTCAGGCAAATAAATGTAGCAGCTAAGATATTTTAGATGAATTCTATGCCTTTGCATTTTTGAATCACAGTCCTAATGTGAGTATGAGATGCTTATTGTTCTGAGCCACACTGGACTCCTGCATCATTAGGTAGGTCTGGGGAGAGGAGACAGGAAAAAGAGTGTTCATCCCCATCACTTTCCTCACATTACCTCAAAGTAGTTGGATCTGTCTGTGTAGTCTTAACTGTAATAATGTGATCAGATCTTGCTTAATTGCTTCTGTGTCACAGCTTTGACAAAGAGGTTTGAGAATCTTGTTCCTCTGATTTGGTTAAGTATTGTCATTCTATAAAATAAACTATCTGCCTTTATGAATCACTACCAAACACCAAAGAGAAGTAGTTTCAGCAGCAGCAGATGGAGACGTCTTCCTGCCAAGCAGAGTTCTGTGCCCCAGGTTATGCAAGGGATTAGTCTTAATATCAACATCAGTATAGTCTTCTCACTGCAACCCTGCAGATACTCTTAGATTAAAGTCATTCCCACAAAAAAACACATTATTCTTCCAACTTGCAAGAGAGTGTCCACCACACAAGAGGATGTGGTACATGTCCATGTATGCCAGGATTGCCACTAAGTACAGGAACTGGCACAAGCTTTGCTACTCACACAATCTTTGCCACAAGCTTTGCCAAGATTATGTTCCTGCTACTGCACTAGGAAAGTGGTTTCCTCCTAATTCTGTTCCCAGACTCAGATCTCATTCCTGAGACCAACTTCCTCTGTATTGTTTGTTGTAATAAGAAGTTGTGAGTTCTTTCTCATGGGAATATCTCCTGGTAAAATGGTCAAAGAGAGGTGTGCTGCTGGACCTTGTGCAAACAAATAAAGAAGATCTGGTTGGGAATGTGAAGCTTGAGGGCAGTCTTGGTTGCAGTGACTGTGAGATGGTGGAGTTCAAGATCCTCTGTGGAAGAAGCAGAACACCAAGCCAAGTTGTGACCCAGGACTTCAGGTGAGATGACTTTGGCCTCTTCAAAGACCTGCTTTGGTCTGTGGGATTCTGTATGGTAGAGCACCACAGATGGGACATGATTCTCAATGGTAAGAGTACCCAAGAAAGCTGGTCGATCTTCAAGCACTGGACACTGGAACTACTCAAGGAAAAAAAAGAAATCTATTTAAGGTGGAAAAAGAGCCTGATTGCTTGGGAAGAGTATAGGAACATAGTCATAGTATGCAGGGATAAAATCAGGAAGATCAAAGCCCTTTTGTATCTAGACCTGGCAAAGGAAGTAAAGGAAAACAAGAAGGGCTTTTTCAGATACATCAGCAGCAAAAGGAAGATTAGGGAGAATGTGAACGCACTGATGCACAAGGAGGGTGTCTTGGTGACAGAGGATGTAGAGAAGGCAGAACTACTGAACTGCAATCTTTGCTTCAGTCTTCTCTGTCAAGGCCAGCCCTCTGGAAGCTCATTCCCTGAAGGATAACAGGTTAGTCTGTATAACAGAAAACTTTCCCTTAGTGCATGAGGATGGGGTTAGAGAACTGTTGGGCAAGCTGGACACCCGCAAATCTATGGGACCTGATGGGAGGTACTCATGAGTGTCGAGGGAGCTGGTTGATGTTATTGCTAAGCCACTCTCCATCATTTTTGAATGATCGTGGGGGATTAGTGAAATGCCTGAAGACTGGAGGAAGGCCAATATCACTCAAGTCTTCAAAAAAGTCAAGAAGGAGGACCCAGGAAAATACAGGCCAATCAGACTCACCTCCATTCTTGGGAAGGTGAAGGAACAACTCATCCTGAATGCCATCTCAAAACACATGAAGGAAAGGATTGTCATCAGTGGAACTCAACATGAGTTCATCAAGGGGAAATTCTGCTTGACCAAGCTGATAGACTTCCATGACAATATAACTGGATGGCTAGATGAACTGGAAGAGCAGCAGACGTCATCTACCTTGACTTCAGCAAATATTTTGACACTGTCTCCCATAACGTCCTCAACAGAAAGCTCAGGTAGTGTGGCTTTGATGAGTGGATGGTGAGGTGGATCAAGAACTGGTTGAATGACAGAGCCCAGAGGGTGGTGATCATTGGAGCTGAGTCAAGTTGGAGGCCTGTGGCCAGTGGGGCTCCACAGGGGTCAGTTCTGAGGCCAGTCTTATTCAACATGTTCATTAACAACCTGGATGAGGGAACACAGTGTACCCCTAGCAAGTTAGCTGCTGGCACCAAACTGGGAGGACTGGCTGATTCCCCAGAAGGCTGTGCTGCCATTCAGCGGGATCTTGACCGGCTTGAGAGCTGGGCAGAGAGGAACCTCCTGAGTTTCAGCAAGGATAAGTACAGAGTCCTGTATTTGGGAAGGAAAAACCCCATGCACCAATACAGGCTGGATATTGACCTGCTGAAGAGCAGCTCTGCAGAGAGAGACCTGGGAGTCCTGGTTGATAATAAACTAACCATGAGCCAGCAACGTGCCCTCATGGCCAAGAAGGCCAATGGCATCCTGGGATGCATCAAGAAGAGTGTGGCCAGCAGGTCAAGGGAGCTTCTTCTCCCCCTCTACTCTGCCCTGGTAAGGCCTCATCTGGAGTCCTGTGTCCAGTTCTGGTTTTCCCAGCTCAAGAGGGACAGAGAACTTCTGGTGAGAGTCCAATGCAGGGCTACCAAGATGATCAGGGGACTGAAGCATCTTCCTTATAAGGAAAGGCTGTGAATCTGGGACTATTCAGCCTGGAGAGGAAGACACTGAAGGAGGACCTCATTAACACAAGTATTTGAAAGGTGCATGTAAAGATGATGGGGCAACATTTTTTTCTGTAGTGTTCTGTGGTAGGACTAGGGGTAATTGAGAAAAGCTGGAACACAAAAAGTTCCCCTTAAACTTAAGGAAAAACTTCTTTACTCTAAAGGTGATGGAGCACTGGCACAAGCTGCCCAGGAAGGTTGTGAAGTTTCCTTTTCTGGAGGTTTTCAAAAGCTGTCTGGATGTGCTCCTGTGTTACCTGACCTAGGTGGATCTGCATTTCTCACTATCATTAAGCACCTTCAACAATATCACTGGTGATTTAGTTATGAGGAATTAGCAATACATTTCAGATACATTTTGAAAACTAGAAAAAAATATGATCTTCACATGCGCTTAATAAACATCTTTTGCATGAATATCCTATACTTCAATTGCCTCAATACAGTAGAGCTTTATTGACTTTCTGCAAGCTACATTTGAATAATTGCTTCATATATTATGACATGCAATATTACATCCTGTTTCTTTTCTATTTCTGTAGCCCAAAGTCTTATTTGGATTGGTGTGTCTCAGACTCATAAAAAATACATGACTTTAAAGAAAGATTATTATAGAGAAATCCAACAACCTCAAGAAACTGCAGAGGTGGGGGATTTTTTGTGCTGGAATTTGTTTCAATTCCCTAAAAATTTTCTTATATATTTTCAGTTTGAAAGTACAATCTGGCAATTTATAATAAAGAGTCATGAAACAGATTTCCAGCAAGGAATTAAAAAAAAATGAACTTCCCAAAATCTGGATTTCTGGTTGCAAATGAGAGTAATATACTTCAGAGTTGGTGGAGAAAAAAATCAAATAATATTCTCTGGTGTATGAGGACTCTGCTACCTAGTCAATAAAAGATGGGTAGTCTTCTCCCCAGAGCTCTGCAGTATGAACAGAAGATAACCAAAGTAAAATGTTTTACACGATACTATTGTGTACAGTGATTGAGTGAGCCGGAGAGGAAGATGAGAAGCAGTATTCCAAAAGGGAAATATTGTCACTAAGAGAGAATTGTTGGACTATCAAGACAGCTGTCTCTTCCCAGCAGCTCAATGGTAAGGGTGAACTGGAGGGTAGTGGTGTGTAGTGGGGGGTGGTAGTAGATCAGATCAGCAATCAGAATTAGTATTAAGGCAAAATACTTCTGCATTACAAGGTAAGCTCCTCCATGCCCAAGCATTCATGTTCAACATTTTAATATAAAATTTTACAGCAAATAAAAAAAATATGTGCTTATTTTACAGATATATATAAGTGTATCTATTCAGTACTGATGTTGGATTTATAAACTAATAACAACCTGAACTAGCACTTGAGAATTGACACTCCAAAACACAGTCTCTGCACTAAACTAAAATTTTTCAGGTTTTTTTCTTTATTTATTTTTCCCTCAGCACAGAGAAGCTCAGAAAAACATAAAGTTCTCATTTCGTGAAGAACTATACAGCACTGAAAGAAAGAAATCTCTAAGGCTCGTGTTCTTTATTAAAACACTTAAAATGTTCTGAAACAGTTTTAACAAAATGTCAAAGCTGGGGCCATTTGATTAATGTTTGCAGAGGAGGATGAAGCTACCAAGCTAAGAAATAGATTATTGCCTAATTTCTTGCATTTAAGATTTTTCAAGAGCTGCTATAAGGCTTTGAATCATAGAATCATAGGGATTGGAAGGGACCTTTAGAGATCATCTAGTCCAACTCCCCTGCAGAAGCAGGTTCACCTAGAGTAGGTCGCATAGGAACATGTCCAGGCGGGTCTTGAAGACCTCCAAGGAAGGAGCCTCCACAACCCCTCTGGGCAGCCTGTGCCAGGGCTCCCTCACCCTCACAGTGAAAAAATCCATACCTTTGAAGAAGGTATGGATTGTTTCTGCTCTTGTGTTACTCTTAACTGTCACATCAAGGCAAAGTTGAGGTACGGCTATGACTTACCCTACCTCTAATGGCCTTTGCTCCCTGTTTATGTTACAGATCCATCCCATTGGGTCAATATCCTATGAAAATCACTCTCTAAATTCACATTAGACCAAATTAACATATTCGGTTGAAACAGTGTATAGAATAGGCCTTTCCTAAACCAGTATGTTTAAATGGAGGTGAGTTCAGGAGCACACACACTAATCTCTCAACAGGATTTTACAAGTCAGCATAGCTATGGCCAAAAGTCAGTGTGTGCCCAAATCCCCTAATATGAGTTGTCTAGAATAGACACACTTTTGAAGTAAATCCTGTTGAAGCTGGACTACTGTGCAGTAAAATCACCTATTCAGAGACAAACATAAAGAATCATAACTTTGGTCTTGTGATACACATACTAGGCAGGGTGATAGGTGACTTCCAGTCTTCTTTTGTTAGAATTAACTGATTTTTAAAGTTATCTGTTCCAAAAGCAAGAGACCAGAACACAGATTGGAGGTGCAGGAGGTATTTCTGCTCAGTTCTTTATTCCTCATTATCAAAATGAAGAATTTGATTTTGAACCCCAAAAACTTCAATGGTAATATAGCTGCTTAGATTCTTGCAAATAGACAATAGCAGAGCTCTAGGGGCCTTTATTGTGTTTTTAATATTGAAAGTCTCAAAGCTTTTGGGCATGTAAGGAATTTGACAAATTTTTGTGAATGACTCTTTTTGACTAAGGGGTAAGATTCAAAAAGGCAGGTAAGTCTGTTAGAGACTTCACTCACGCTGCTCAAAATGTCATTTTTTTTAACATGAAATTCAATGAGCCATTTCTAATTAAAAATGTATTAAAGGGTCCTGAAAGATATTTAGTAATAGGTGTTTCAGAGGTAGTCCTGTATATTACTCGATGCCCAAATAATTCCCCAAAAGAGTATTCAACGACTATTGAAATCCTATAAAATCTCAGGAAAAACAGATAAGAATTCTTAATATGGAAGCAGATTTTTTATTCCATAAAATTGCTCACATGTATACAGTCACTGTACAGATTAAGTAGAAAGGCAAGCAAAATATTCAACCAGTGTATCTGCACAAATTTGATGTCTGTCAAGAAGAGATCGTTTCCTTGCCAAATAAGCTGAACTTGCAGTCTAACTATTCCTCTCAGGACTGGGATATAATGAAGTGCAAACTCAATTGGGAATTGGTTTTGCTGCTGGAATTCAAACTAGAACAAGCAGACGCTACGGTGAGATAAGAAAGACTCCTGCTATGCTCCACAGCTGCATTGTATGTCTGCAGTGTGCAATGTGTGACACAGTCTTTGGCCTTCCAAGCACAGGCAATGTGCCAACAAAGCTCTTGCCTGTGTCTTTGTGTCTCTGCTGTCTAAAAACTCTGCTTGTATACTTCATTAAAGAAAAGGATCTGGGAGATTATCAAACTGATGATGGGGAGACTACAGGTAAGGAGCAGGTGGGAAAGGGTGTTGCAGCTATTCAATCTGCATATTCTTTTAAAGGCAGTGAGCACATAAATGGAGTGGAAATGATGACTTATGAAATATCTTGGCAAACCTCTGGACCTGGGTCTTATCTTGTCTGTATTTAGCTATTTTACTGCAAAGTAGTGGGAAGCTCAAACTTTATGTTTTGTCCATACAGTACCAACAACTTCAAAGCAAGGTAATTCCCTTTTCCAGCTCAGTAAAGAAAATGCTATAGGACTTGTAGCAGCAAACATAAGACCTATTGGCTGCTGCATTAAAAAATAGACTATGTTGTTGCTTTTCTTTACATCCCTGAATTTTAATAAAAAAGTAAAACACCTTTTATTTGTATATCTATTTATGTTACTTACATGATTTCCATTACTTTAATATCTACTCCTTTGTGACATTTTAAAGTGGATGAGAGAACTTTACAGGCAGAGAACTCAATTGCAGGTTGCTTCAGAGCTAGACCTACCAGTAAGTAACAGTGACTTACACTTAGCTGAAGAAGTCATGCTTGTTTATACTAAGCAGTGTCTGGACTAACCACATAAACACAGCTATGTTGCCTGTGTAATCAAACAGACTTTCTAAAAACATATTGGGGTAACTGCATCTTGGAATCTTTACCCCTGGAGAGGAATTGGGCTAACTGATCTATACAAATAGAGTAAATCATGCACTTAGTACTAACTCCCCAGTTACAAGCAAAAACCTAATTTCTACATACACTGCAATTTGAATATTTTGAGCAGTTATTTATAAGCTGCTGAGTATTACTCCTTGGCTCCTAGTAAAATAAATAGGTAGATAGATAGATAGATAGATAGATAGCGACTTGACAGGAAGTCAAGTATGTGTGGGAATGTGGGAACACAATTGTATTAAACAGAAATATACTTAAGGTAATGCCTTCCCAGTGAAACAGCAGCAGTAAAATTCAAACACTGACATTTTGATATCAGAAGTCAAGATCTTCAGACAAGTCTTTTCTAAAACAAAATTGAAATATTCTGTTCCAAATATAAACAGCTATTTTCTTTGTTCTCTTTATCACCCAATCTTACCACTCTGTAATTATAATATAATCATGGATGAGTTAGTATTTATTTAAAAATTACTCTTAAAGTGTATTACTGTTAAAAACTAATTATTTCTGCTAAGTATATGGAACAGATAATGTGTCAAGTTCTTAACTAATAGGTACAGAGGAGTTTAAGTAAGATATGGAATGAGCGAAGTGACAGAGAAGGTTAATAATAGAAAATGGTTTTAAAGATAAAGTAGGCCGAGAGAAGTTTGAGAAGAACAAAGAGCAAAAACATTAACTGCAAAATGGAAGAAAAATAATTGAAAGGGCAAAAAAAGTGTTAAGGAAATCTTAAAAGAAAGAAAAAAGTTTAATTTAGATTTATGGAGAGGATGTGGGAGATCTTATGTTTTATGTTCAGCCTGAAGAAACCGAAAATTGTAATTCCTTTTAAGCAAAAAAGTTGAGTACTAATATAAAAAAAAAATATCCAAATGCAAGGGAGAGAGTACATTAGACTATAAATTATATAGAAGATAGTAGAGAGTATTGTTTCTAAAGTTCATCTTTGCTCTCTGATATCTGAGAAGGTACGATGTCAGAGTTATTGAAAAATGGAAAAAAAAATCCTTGATTGAATCAAAATTACCTGCTGATGTGTCTACATTGTGACTAAGCATTACATGTTTTAAGCGTTTTCTAAAACATTTCCTTCATTTCTCAATGGAAATTATTACTTTTGAAGACCTTCAGTGGTAGAATCTGAGTGACCAAGTTTAAGCATCTAAATGAGACATAAAGTTTTCCTTCTGGAAACTTTAGTTTTACAAGCCTCTTTCTATTGACTGAGTAAGGAATTTGGTGAAATATTTAAGAAAAAGTGTTTCATGAAACATTTGAAATTATGCACAAATTAGAGTGGGAATTCATAGAATGATAGGGGTAGGAATGGACCTTTAGAGATCATCTAGTCCAACTCCCCTGCAGAAGCAGGTTCACCCAGATCAGGTTGCATAGGAACATGATCAGACGGGTCTTGAAGACCTCCAGAGAAGGAGACTCCACAACCCCTCTGGGCAGCCTGTGCCACTGCTCCGTCACCCTCACAGTTAAATAGTTTTTTCTTATGTTTAAATGGAACTTTTTGTCTTCCAGCTTCATCCCATTACCCCTTGTCCTGTTGATAGCTAAATTCACTTTAGATTTAAATTACTTTAGATTTAAATTACTGTAAAAAGTGTACAAATTTCCTATGTTATTAGGCTGCTTAAGAACACTTACATGGACAGCTGAGGCAGAATTACATCAAAGGTTTGACTGTAAACAAGTGATGTAAATGAGGGATAAAGTATAATCATAAAAAAGGAGAAGTATTGAACAAATACATATAGCAGACAGATTCTTTCACTAAATGTCTTGTCACTTTTGTAGCAAAGGATTTTTTGTTAAGCAAATGTTTGTTCGAAAAATCAACATGCAGCCTGAAAGCAAGTAGATGGTAAAGCAAGTAAAACAGCAAATAAGATGGCTAGGCTTTGGCACCACAAACACCTGGCTGGTTATATCTTTTTTAGAGAAATACCAACATGTAGCATTTTGCAATGTGTATTAAAAGGTATATGTAGTGATGAAGGTGATTTTATCAGTTGGATTGTCAAGGTCTGTGAATTCCTTAGTGAGTTCATTTTGCCAGGCTTCCAAGTAGAAATTTTAATGGCATCAGTAGGAGGAAGTGAGTTTCTTTTTGTTAATCCCTTCTCTTCACTACGACCTTAAAATTTTCCGAGTAGAAGTAAAAGAGGGAAAAAAAAATTATCATATTCCTTAAAATGCTTTAAACTATCAATAAATCATCAGAACACTAGTAGGCTAGTGCTAATAATCAAACTTGCAGTGTTCACATTAAGTGTATTTAAAAATTTTTTTAAAAATCTTTTAACTGACAAATTAAAACCAATTTTCTTTAGACAAGTAGAACAGTTATATTTGGAACACATTAACGTTTCTACTCTCTAACACCTAGCAATACAGCAGCTATCTTTAGTAGACTAAGGTGATAAAGTGTTCAGAAATGCCAGTTTTACTAGATATGACACCAAAACCTTAGCTCGAGAGTGGAAGCAGTTTAGGATAAAATATATTCTAATAAGTAATGCATGGTGAAGCTAACAAACAATGTTAAGACTTTCTTGCGATACATCACACAGTATCCATATGGCAATGCATAAGTTACATTAGTGGTTCCAAATAAGATTAAATTGATTATTAAAGACATGTTAGATTTCTTTATCTGCATAATATCTCATCAAATATTCTTATGTTCTAAGAATACAATGATATAATGAGCTGTATTAGGAGTTCTTGGTCTGCTGTTTCAACAAGAACACACCTTATGTTTTTAATTAGACTATTTCAAGATCAGGATGCCCTAAAGCTATGGAGAATGAAAAGATGAAAATAAAAAAAGGTAAAATTATAGACTATTAAAAATAGAGGAAGTAGGAGGAAAGATCATCTTCTGATAGTTCACTAGAGGCTGGGGTAAGGTAGGCTAAGAGCAGTACAAAAGGCAGCTGTAAAAGCTGGGTCAAAGGAGGAGATTTTTTGAGCAAGGGTCTTAAACAGAATTGTGAGGGGGCTATTAAAAAATGGCAGATCTTTGTGGGCTCTGCATTTGTCAGGTAATAGGATCATTCTGAGTCTATTTTGGTACAGAATTCCCATCACCTTGGGAGTTCCACTGGCAGAACAGTATGGCTCTGTGTGTTCAACCATAGTCTTGCACCATTTATGCAAGCACTTTTTGAAAAAGCATTTGTTGTATGAAGGCCTTCAAAGTCTGTAATTTCAGAAAAACATACATTTTTACTGCAGCAGCTTAGAGTTTTTTTAAGCGTACTTTGTGCAATCTAAGTTGAAAATTTTAAGATGAGGCAGATGCCATTTAGTTCATTTTCCTTAAAAAAACCCCTAAAAGTAAAATATATTGCTTAAGCAGCAGGTACCTTTTCCTTTTCAAGCTGCTGCTTATGCCTCAAGCAGGGTGCTTATAGTCTGAACATTTTTATTATAGTAAAAGAAAATATTCCGGAACAATGCCAGAGACTCCAGCAGATGTGAGTCAAAACTAAATATCACAAGGGTGGGATTACCATAGTAACTAACTCAAATACATCAGATACATTAGAAAGGAGTCCACTCTTCGGTTTACCTTTCACCTGAAATATAAGCTGTGGTCACTCCCTCTGAAGAGAGCTTGCTTGGAGGATCTATCTGCTCATAGACATTTAATGGCATTGTACCAACAAAAAGAAAAAAAAAAAAAGAGTGAGTGTCTGAAAATAAAGCAATATAAAAAGTGACTGAGGACCCTACTTGATTTCAGAATAGATTCAAGTACTTACATTGTTTGCTGAAGGGAATTGGTCACTTGTAAGAAAATTAATACCATCAATAGTCATACTGACAAAACCAAATCACCTTTAATAACAGGCTGTGGGAAAGTAATAGAACTACAGTAGATGTCAAACACCACAGCTCTGGTAAAACCTTTGACATTCTCACAGGACTGCCTTATACACACATAAGCACCAGTAGGCCAAGATGTTACCTGCCAACCTGAGACGTGTCCACCACCACTGGTCAGAACACCATTGTAGTCCCCCAGGATCATCAGTTCCTGCCCTAGCAGTACTGCAACAGGGCCAGTTCTGAGTTCTATCTTTGCCTCCCTCCATCTCCTTTTCCACTTGGCAAGACCCTCTGTCTGGGCCTTGGCCCTGGTTCATCACTTGCCATGTTGGGAGCTGCTGATGGACTGGTTACCAGCTCCATGAGGCTATTCTGCATGTGTGAGGGTGCAACTAGTGCTGGGTCAGCCTCAACTTTGGCTGACCAGTCCAGGGCAACTTGCTGGTCCATACTGCTCTGGACAGACTCTACCACAGAGAGAATGAACAACAGTCTAGATCACCATGCTCAGGAAGTACTTATCTCTAGTTCAGTCCAAAAATTAAAGACAACTTTGAATGCAAGATGATGTTCTTGGTATAGTTTTGTTCAATGTTTTCACTAACCATCCAGTTAATGTAATAAAAGCAATGATTACTAGAAATTTACAGGTGCTACATAGGAGGAGGGAAGGACTATACCTTGACTGGAAAACAGCATTGGAACTGAAAAGGGTCATGACTGTATTTTAGAGAAAATAGGATATAATTCACCACAGAGAAGTGAAAGAATCTGTGTAAAGTAATGAGGAACATTAGTCCCTTAGAAAACAAGAGGTGAAAGAGTAGCACTGAATCACAAGCTGGCTATAAAATTATTGCGGAGTACATCACACAGGAGTATGCCTGGCAAGACAAGTGAATAGATTCTTTCTGCTACATCTGACAGAGAAGAGGACTGGCAGCTGTGGGTACAGCATGTTGAGATATGGGCAGTCTAAAGGAAAGCAATGAAGATGATAGGAGGTTTAGCAAACATGATCTATGAGGAATGATTGAAAGAACTGAACCTTCTTTCCCATTAGAAGACTCAGTGAGGGCATCATAAAAACCTTCAGATGTGAAAGGTTATTGTAAAAAGGCGAGAAGGTGTGATCTATGTCCATAGAATAAATTACAACAAGAAAGAGTGCAGTTGAAAAATCTGAACTATGAAAAGTTAAGAAAAACAGTGTTGGGTACTGTGTTTTAAGACTCTCCTCTGCTGAGGTCTTTAGGAAGATTCTAGACAGTCATTTGTCAACAATTATAATATATATAGCTAATCTTGTCTTGAGGAATGGACTATCTCTTGGAGACCTTTCCATCAACTTTTTAAGATAATTATTGCCAAGTCCCAGCAGACGTTTAATGGGAACATTGGCAGCATAGTGTGTACTGCAATATCTGTAGAAGAACCTCACACTATTTAGAAATATGGTCTATTGAAGCTTCAGATTAAATGTGTAGGACTGTCTGCACTTAGCTCTTGATGATGTTATATTTTCTGGAAAGAAAAAAAAAAGATGGAATGATATTGATTTATAGTTGGTAGCTTCTACTAAATTACAAGTTTTTTTTGAGAAATAAAAATTCAATGACATTTCATGAATAAAGAGTGTCAGGTAAAGTACTTGTTATTACCACAAAATCCCATGCCCTGCAACAGAATCAATTCAGAAGTAAGATTCAATGACAAATTAAATGATGTATCGTGAAATCTAAAGAAAAAAAAATCATTGTTAGTTTATGCTGAGTGCAGCATTTCTGGGATGAAGTTTATCTGTTTTTTAACAGTAGAGAAGAATGAAAGATTCATGTAAGGAGCAATATTAGCAAACAAATTAAATCTAAAAAAAGATAAAACATGCAACAAAGGGGAGATGAGTGACAATATTTAAGTTTTTGAAGAGACTAACCACTGGAACCTTTTAACCTCAAAGGCAAGAAGGCAAATGTCTAAGATTAGATTCATGTTTCTGCTCCTCTTCTGACCTTTACATGAATGATTTATTAAATTTTGCAAAGCAAAACAAATATGAGATCTTTTGGATTTGTGTGTGTGTGTGTGTGCATGTAGATAATATGCAACTGCCACTGGTTTGGCCATATATTTGACTACTAAACTGTACCCTCTTGTAATTAAGCTGAAGGGGATACCTTAGCCTGAGAAGACCAGTGTGAGTCCCATACCGATTTTACATTTTAGAGGACAGTTTCAAGTGAATTTGACAATGTGATGGTGGTTTCAGAGAGTAACGTACCGTGGTTTTGTGAAAAGAAAAACTTAAGTAAATTCAGGTAACTTTTGCCCCACACAGAACAGATAAATGGAAAAATTACTGTTTAATAGGCATTGGATAATTCACATAGACCTCTACATCAAAAAGCAAGCACATATATACCTGGGTCAGAGACAGGAGACTGGGCAGCAGTGATGGTGGGTGTATCAAGAGAAAGAGTAAATTACATAGTCTTAAAGATTTGATCACAGAGTGTTGTGCAGGAAGGAAGGAAGTGGGTTAAAAAATGACAAAAACAACAGCCCATGTGTATGGTAAATCTCATTGGGATCAGCAAGGCGGCTCAGAGCCAACAGCAGGAGTAAGAATACTCTGGGTACACGCATCTAATCTGGACAGGTTGTGGTTCCAGATGGCCAAAAGACAAATCACATCCAGTTTGAAGATTTTAAATGTTTAATTTTATTAAAAAGTCCTAACGGAGCTTTCCTGAGCAGGAAATGGCATGATCACTGCTCTGCTCAGTGCCAGGTGGGAAAGAGTGCATTGTTGTCATTTTTATTTTGAGCAAAGTCCTCCTGGTGCAGAGCAGCCACACGGTCCCCTGGCATCGTGAAAGGTGCCACTCTAACAGGAGGGCCTGGAAACATGGCTGGTGTGTCCCGGAAGGAGCTGCTCAAACCGTCTCTGCACAGACGGCTGGGAAAGTGCTAGGTCCCATGTTGGTCACCAGTGTTCAGAATGCCAGCTTGGAGGCCAGTCTGTCAGAATTTGAAACTGCCATCACAAAAGCTATGAACTTTATACATGAGAGGCATAGGCAGCCTACAAGGGATTCAGCAGAGATGCTTTCCAAAATGATCTTAGGCATTAAAAAAATGATGGTTTTATTGCTAACATAGAAGTACAGTTTTAAAATGCAAATCAGAAAAACATCTCCATTGAACAAAGCTTTCTAAAAGCAACTTCCTGCCATTCACAGGAGGCACCAGGCAGTATACTAGATATTTAAATAATTACCATGGTCTTTCTTGTAGTTTTCTAAGGGGAAAAAGTTATTGCGAAAAACTTACCGCTTTTTTTTTTTTTTTCCTGTTTTATTCCTTTCTACGCTTTCTAAACATATTTTTCTTCCTACTAATTAAAGATCAATATACTGCAGCCTAATAGTTGTCCACAATTCACTGAGAAAAAAAAAATGGTTTATTTTGCATATAATCCTTCATGAACCTACATCCCATCACCCTTTATGTTTAGAAGCAGACTTGACAGCTGCTCTTCTGGGCCTTGCTGCTGCATGTTACAACTTGCACCTCTGTACATTGCACCTTGGGCATCACCAGCACTGAAGATGCAGAGGTCAGGATATTTAAATGGAGCAGGGCAAAGAAAAAGGATAAGAGCCTCATCAAATGACTATGTCTGCCTGAGGAGATTTCTGGAATAATCTTTAATTAGTAGTAACACTGCTGTTGTCAGGAATTGGAGAAGGATATGAAATTTGTAGCCCTTAACCCCAGATGTACTTTGTAGCTGGCAGGTAGAGCACAAAATGACTTTCAAAATAGCTACCTGCGGGTAGGCTTTGACTCCTCTCTTCATGAGAGTTGACCACCAGATACTACAGAAAACGTCTCAGAGAAGTTTTAAGGCTTCAGGGAATACACATATGTGAGACTTTGGCTTTTCTGTAGGGATTTGCTTTGGTGTTTTTACCACTCTCTAATTTGCGCAGAGGGAGATTGAAGGAGGCTATCAGGTCTGAGGAGGAACATTGTTTTCACATACCGGCACAGTATCTCTCTGTCTTCCTGGGATGTGACATTACAGACCTTGTTTTTTCTAAACTACTCATAGTGGTCGTTCATTAAAGAAAACCAAACTGTCCACACAAATTCAAGCATTCAGTGCCATCACTGAAGAAATACAAACATTACTCTTTTGAGTACATGGGTCAACCATTCACTCCTTCAGTCATATCTGGTAAACAGATGTGAACTAGTGACAGTGATTTTCCCACATCACTTTAGTTACTTAAACATCAGCCATGAATCTCTTCCTGTAAGCTGTTTTGCAACAAGTTAAGTTCTAAATTAGCTTGGAGATCCATTATACTCTAGAGCTTTGTTTATATTGGAAATGCCCAAGAAGTTGTAATTTTCTGTTATTTTTAGTTATGAATACCATGGATTGCAAGACAAAGTGGAACAACATCGAACAATAAATGAAATTAGGGAACAGTTAGCATCGATCAGTTCGTGTCTGTTGCCAAGGGCAATCTTGGTGTGTCTCATTTTAAATTCTATTGAGCAAATTAATGTGTAATTTCCTTATCATGAAGAGTGGCTGATCTAAAGAATCTTCAAGAGTTAAGGAGCGCTAATGGATCTTGAAATTGGATCCTGGCCATGGTAATAAGCCTGGAGTTGAGCATCACCATTAATGGGTTGTCTATGACTACAGAATAAAGAAATAGCATGTTGGTCACGGGCACTGCTTTATGCTATACTTTCTGTATCAACGATTCTTGTCTTTAGAGCATCTATGTCCTCTTTCAAGATTTTTTTTTTTAATGCCCATGAGATTATTTATTTTCTGTTTCTCTGTTTCTCATTTTACCCTGCACTCTTCCTCCTCTGTTTTATTTACAAAGGTACCAAAATATGTTTGAAGCATTTCAGGAATCGCTTGTGCCAATTTCTGGAGCTGCAAGCTTTGTGTGATCAAATGAATATTTGTTCACACAAACATACCTGACTGCTGAACTATCTTATAGTAGCTTATTTGTGCTTTGGTGAAGGAAACAAAACAAGAGAAAGAGAGAAGATACTGTTAATTAGCACCTATTGTTACAAAATCACGATTTTGAGGGTTTTTATTTCCTTTTTAATATCAGATAAAAGGCATATTATACTGAAAATACATGTTATTATCCTTGTAGAGTCTATTCAGTTGGACCAGTTTCTGAGGCTGAAAGTAAGGTTTTTTCCATTGGCAAGATAGGGGCTTTAAAATGTCACACTGAAATAAGACTTTTCATAAACCTATCAGAATAGTAACTTCTATGCAATTGAATTTCTTCAAAGGAACAAGTAGAAATGACTTTTACATTTGTTTAAAAAAGCTTGATTTACAAGTAGTTTTTCACAATATCACCAGTATCACAATATTTTCATCTGGTTTTTGAGATATTTTTGGATAATTGCAAAGAAACAATCTTTGGAAGAATTCAAAGTGGTGCAAGACAAACTCACGACCCAGAAAGAAAAACTCATAGCTAATACGGGAGAATGATTTGCTGTTGAAAGAAAGTACCTTATAGGTGAAGAAACTGAAAACCCCTGAGACAGAGCAGCACAATGCTCCATGGAACAAAACCCTTGAGAGAATGGAAAATACAGCAAAAATGAACCCAAACAAAACCAAAAAAATCACCAAAACCAACTGTAGGCATTTTCTATGTATCAAGGTCTATATTCCTGGTTTCCTAGAAATCCTAACATAATCAGTCTCTAGTTGTTAAAATCACTCTGGAGTTCACTTGGAAAATTTTGTCCTTATCGAATAGGAAAAACATTTACATCTTACCAAAATCTAGAACAAGGTCAGAATTCAGGCTTCAGTATAAAAAAAAATAACTTATTGGAAATGACCAATAACCAGAATAATTCAAAAGAAAAAAGACTTTGAGCTGATGAATTCTTTGCTCCCTTTTCTGCCAATGCAAGTTTAAGTGTCCATTTTATAACTGACTCAAACACAGCACTTAATGAATGTTTCTCCTGCGTAACAATTAAAATTTACATTGATTTTTGCTTTCTTTATGTCCCTGACATAAAGGTGAAATGGATTACTGAAACCCTTCTGAGAATTTTGCATGCAATATTTCACAACAATTTATTAAATTGTTGAAGACAAATGGATCATTCTTTGCTCCACTAATACTCTATTAAATATTGCTAGATAAAATTTCAGAGATCTATAACTTGTATTAGTGGGATTTAATAGTGCACAAATATACTATCTCTCTCCACCATCACAAACCTTTTCTATTGCACTGAAGTTATAAGAAGCTCTGTCAAAGTGGGTTGTCAGCAGATCCTTGTTAGTAGTACTGGAATTCATACTGGATTATTGATGACAAAATACTATTCAATTATTGCCATCCTAAAGACATATACATTTCCAATATGGGCTTCTTAAGTCTGGCTCCTATTTTTCTCATAGTCCTCATGCATGGTAACATATGCTAGGCATCTAATCAACATGGCATGACTTTGCAGTACATGATCCTTACTGATGAAGGCCAGATCATAGAAGCTTCCCCAGTGTTTATACTTCAGGGGATTCAGGAGGGCATTTCAGTGGGCCTTGTTATTTGTTTTATTCACAGCAGGAATTTTTTCATTACTTGTCAGGAGTGTAGACAATGCACAAATGAGAAGTCACAGCATGAAGAAAATACCTGCCCACAAGATGGGTCCAAATCAAGAGCACCTGCCAAGCAGCAATTCCAGATAAATTTAAATGGTGAAAAGTTTGAAAGTGAACACTGAAGTCTTAGAAAATTCCTGAGTAATGTAATCTCAAGATCAAAACACCTCTAAACACTTTAGTGTTTGATACACCCTACCAGGTACAGGATGTTGACTAAAGAGAATATAAGTCTCCTTTAGTATCTCCATTGCTATGTTCCATGTACTCAGCCTGATTGTTTCAGTGATCTGAATTTGGCAAAGGAATTGAAAAAAAATGAACAGAAACATGAAGCAAATTTAATTATGAACCTCTCCGCTTTGATTGCATGAACAGTTCTCTAGCCAAACAAAGAGAAATATTTCATGTATGTTTTCAAATAAAAAAGTTAGCAAGTAAAATATTTTTATGTACCACAGGGCCACTAATCACAGGTAACAATTTCTATTTTATATCTCATTGAAATGTTAATAATCAGAGCAAAACATTCCCAAGTCTATGCTTGGGACACTCCACACAGCAAAGCTATTATTCAGCATCTATTGTGAGATTGATGGTTAATTTAAAACAAAAGTAAGAAAAGTTGCTTGCAGATGATTAATCAGTTTGAAACTGCCAACTTGCCACTAGTCCTGTATCAACGGGTCTCAGGTATTTAAACCACCCTAACTCTAAATTGAGATTATTTTAAAAAAAAATGCTTCAGGTCTGCAAAGACAGACAGCATTACAATGACCTGAGGTGTCCAGAAATTTTTATCTCCAATCTAGAGACTGAATGTTCAATACAGTGGAAACAGTGAAGTACCAACAATGCGATTTACACGGGCCACAATATGGAGAAGATCCTACTTACAGTAATTACTTGAAAGTGCTGAGGACACAGGTGGGACTAAAACTTATTTGCCAGGACCAGAGGAAAAAAAGATGCTTTATCTGCTTTCTCAGCCATCACAAATATCAACCTTTCCTTATATTATGGTGTTTCAACAAGCTTTCAAAAACAACAATAGCGTTATTCCTGAGAGCATTCCTGTAACATGCTGGATCTCCAGCTCAGTTCATTCTGCAGCTCCTTAATGTGTGATTGTATCTTTCACTTCTCCATTTTGCTGAATCTCGGGTTATTTTGAGATGCAACAGATTGTTTGACACAACAAAGAGGCAGGTCTAGATTTTCTTTAGAGAAAATGCTTTACTTATTCATAGACTGCAATCCACATCTGCCACTAGCCTTTGCAGTATTCCCCACCCTTAAACTGCAAAATCATGAAATCTTTCTGAACTATGAAAATATAGTGACAGAGTCTGCAAGTGGAATGTTCTAAATCCTTATCCACAGGATGCACAGTCCTGCCCTGAGCACCTCACCATTGACAGCTGTGTATGGGCTCAGCCTTACAAGATTAAGAAGTTAATTTAGGAAAGTTGTGATTAAGCAGCAATTAAGCAGCAATACTGACAATTTTAGTGGAAGGCCTTGAAGATTAAAACAATTTTAGAAATGTTAAGTCCCTTTTTGGTTCTACCGATTTGTCAAAAAACACTCGTTGAGGGACTTTGATTGCTTGATCAGTGTTTCTCTCCCGAGGACCTTGACAAAACAATGAGTTCTGGCCAGAAGTGTCTGATCCCATCTATTACTCCTGGCATCCTCATACTTTAGTTAAAAGAAGCTAAACGTCATCGTCCTCAACAAAATGTCAGTTCTTTTCATTTGATGTTAGCTCTAACCTCCAGGAGTATTTTTTGAACATTATAAAAGAAATTTCCAGAGGTGAACAAATTTGCTGTCTGTTGGCCAGGTATGGGAAATTATACCTGCAAGATAGATCATACCAAGCAATTGTTAACTTTCTGGCTTCAGTGAGTTCTTCTGTCATTGCCAGGGTCTTGGCTATATGAATCTCATTCCTAGAAAACAATTATTCATTATTTTCTTTCATTTTACAGCTGATTCCCACACATCTATATAAAGAGGCATTTCCCCTGCAGTTCTAAAATTATCTTTTGATGTGTATAATGGTTAATGAGTTCTCAATTAAAAACACAGGCACATTAACCAAAGAGTTTAGTGAATGTTTTTAATTATGGGAACTAGATACAGTGTACTGAACAACTGTGACCTTTGGTTTAGGCTCTGAGAATCCTTTTACAATAGAAATATCCCAGCAGTGGCAGCAAACAAGGGTCAGCTTTGTGAAAGATCTCTATCAGCATCTGCTGTCAACAAGTCAAGGCAGAATTGAATGCAGCAGCTAGAGTTTTAAAGTTGATCTGACCTTGTACTCCTGTCTCCGTGGCCTCAGCATAAAAAAACCTCAGTAATACAAAAATTAAACGAACTACTGGTTCCTTGTAAGCAGGATAGTCTTTTATGCCAACAGGGATACAAAGTGTCTTTTAATAAGGTGCCACTAACATTTTAATTGGAAAAAAATTAAAACTAAAACTTCAGAATAAGGTAAATTTTAAATTCATATGAATATCTTGATCAAAACTTTGTATCTCTTACTCCTTTCTAAGTTTTTTAGTATGTACCAGCGCTTCACAGAAAGTGCCATGATGGAGGTGGACATAAGAAGATTGTTTATTGTGAAGTGTTCATTTTATTGTATGGAGAAGCTTTACAGTTTGCTGGCAGTGAGTTAGTAATAGAATTAAATCTTCTGGAAGAGGTAGGAAATACATCAAAACAAGTTTAATAGGACAAATTGAAATGTCTTAGCTAGAGTTACTTCTGACTGAACTCAGAGAAAAGTGGTACAATCCTTCAGGTCAGAAAGTTTATAACATATTGTTATTTGACGTAGATTCCAATGTAAAAAGATTAATGCCTCAGAAAAACAAGTGCTTCTTGTTTTGCCCTGTTCTGGGACTGTATGAATGCCAGCAGCATACTTACATGGGAACTGTTGTATCATATTGACTTTTAAGAGCCAAATAGTTTCAGTGCAAGTGGCACATTGCAAATGCATATGCAGGGCTTGGATTTATGAGCACTGAAGCTTCCAGTGCTTGGAAGGATCTGAGCATGTTTACAAACTCTGGAACATGGTGAGGGCCAGGAATATTGCTTCCCTGCAAACCCCTTGAGCCACGTTCCTCTCAGCCGCAATGTCAGCTCCGATATCTGAGACCTGGGGACAATTTGCACCCGGTGATATGGACAGGTCCAGCAAGCATTCAGCAGTCTGTACACTTGAATTTGATGCTCACCTCAGTGAATGATCCAGATAATTTCTTCTTTGTTTTAAACTTTGTGCCGATTTCACTTTTAATCCTAAGTGACATTTATTTAACCTCTTTATGACTCAATTGCTCTGACTGTGGTATGACTCAGTAATAATTTCCAATCTTTAAAGATTATTATGCATACAGATCTCTGGGGCAGGTGGAAGAATATCACTATAATTACAGCCATTTTTCAGAGTTGGAAATCTGATAACTCCCTCATCTATGTTATCTTTTCTGGACATAAGTGTTCTATTTAACCCATGTCCTGAAGCAGCCTTGAAGATGTTTGCCTAACCAGGTAATTATTTTAAATTTTTATGTTTGTGGACTTCTACAGTTTATTGTTGCTTGAAATACTAGCTTGATTTATTTTCTCATGTCACACATCACAATGACTTTTTGTTAATTGATATATCATCAATAAATGTGTTGTACATATGCTATCTCAATGTGTTGTAAAAGGACATATTACATAGAAATGTGAAGAGTGTTAGCTTAGTCAGAGCTACATTTGAGGAAGAGGAAAACCACAGAACTAATCCTAAGGTATTTCAAGATCTTTCCATTCTCATTATGGAAAAGAAAAAGAGCACCAAGGATGTTCTGCATCAATAGGAAGAGGTTTACCACCTAAAAGTCAAGAACCTTATATAGGAATCCAGCTTAGATCAGAGGCAGATGGAAAGCTGAGTTTGGGAACAGTATTTGAAATTTCCAAAATTTCACACATATTATTCATTGAAAATTAAAGAAAAATCAGAGTATTAATTAAATGTTTTGAAGATGTCCAAGTTAAAATGTAGCTTCTTTTCCTTTCACATCTGTGAGCAAATTTATGTGCAACAGTGGCACTACTATGTGGAGGGTATTTCAAGCTTTTTGGAAGAGCTCAATCCCTTGACCCATAATGAAGCAGATATTTTTTTTCTCAGTTATGATAAGCTGCATTCAAGACAGACAACATGGCCTTTATTATAGATGTCAGGTGAAGCACAGCTAGATTCTAGGATTTGCTGATATATATATATTTGCTGATACATACAAATCTGTCTTCTATGTATACCCAATGAAGATGTTTATTGAAGATTCAGTGAAGCTACCAGTAAACTTGTAAACATAAGTAATTTTGCAGTGTTCACTTGAATGAAGATGGCTGTTGGCAGTTTGCTGGTCAGATCAGTAGCTCTGCAATAAAATATGTATCTGTTTTGCAGGCAGTGCTACTATTGAGTTATTTGGCATAGATAATGGCAGATAGGCAAGAAGAAGACTAAAACTGAGAGCTATTATTCAATAGAAGATTCATTGAGAAGCTTAAATCAATTTTGAAATTAGTTCTAGGTATAAATCTTTTGTATTTTGAGAGTAATACTGTACACTACCCTGTAAACATATGCACCAGTAGATATTTCCTTTATTTTCTCCTGTAATACCATCTGTATAAACAGATCTTTTCCTGAGTGCTTTGATAAGAGCTGGTTTAGGCACTTCATTTTGTGTGAGTAAGTTTTGCAACAATGCTTTTACAAAGCTACCCAGTACTTCATATCTGAACTATGTGCTATCTCTTGGTATATAATAAAAGCTTTATGTATACTTGTATGACATCACCTGAACTTACAAGAATTCTGTGCCTTATGCACCAAAACCAAGCAGAAGAGAGAAATAGTGAATTCCTGTTAAACCATTATGATAAAAGGTTAACAGATGGCTTTCTGAAGGTTCTGGATAAGGATCACTGTTTAACACCTTTTTAATAATCTGTAAATCCCAAAGTGAATAATGAGGTAAAAGAAAACGTGTAAATAACCTTAACCATCATTACATTTTTTTAAATGTAGAGGTTGGTGCAGAACTTAAATAGGACTGAGTCAAGCTGGAAAAACGGTCAACACAATGTTAGACAATGGCCTTGTTGATAACTGGAGAGCCATTTGAAGAAAATACAGCTGTGTAAATGTTACATGTATGAAGTTGTCTTTAACAATAGTATAATCAGTGTTCTGTGCTAGTAATACATAATGCTTAAATACAAACTGCTCAGATGTCTCATGAAAAAGGAAACAGGAAAATGTCATAACATGGATTGATCACCATGAATTTCTGTTCTATGTACAGCTGTGCTAAAAGGAAACAAGTATGTTCTTGAGGTGCGAAAATGATGGTATGGTAACGTAGAAAATGTCTTTCTTATTGTTACTGATGTAGCCTCTATTACTTCTTGCTTTATACTGATTTGTTATCAGAGAAAACATACTGCAAAAGTAGCCAGGTTGAGTGTAGATAGATATGAACAAGTAATTATCATGAAAAAAAAAATGTCTACTCCAAAGAAAGACTAAGATATTATTATGTTAAATGATTAAGGAGGAAGATGATAAATGTGTGTGAAAAAATAAGAATTAATTGAAAAACTAGACTTTATAGGAAATAGCCCTTCAACACATTAAAAATAAATGTTTTGCAAGCAATATACTGTTATTACATTGTGGAAGTTATTGCCAGGGTGTCTCTTTGCCACTTTTAATTGTGAAGATTTGAAAATGTTTGGATGAACAGGTGATGAATTACATAGTCTTAACACTGGGAGCTATTCACTTTCATATTTCAGGTTTCTTTTTTTTTCTATGACATTCAGGTTTTGATTCAATCACCTAGATCTAAGAATATATGCATCTCTAGTGCAATTTGAGATACCTCAGGACAGAACATGTCACCTTGACCTCATGGGGATATTTTGGATACAGTATGGTATGTCAGATGACTCTAGACACCTATGTATCAGAAAACAAGCACAGACGTTAAAGTCTGTCACCCTCAGAGGAAAGACGCTGGTCTATAGCAGCGACAGGTCTCAGTTTGGGAGATTCTGTGTACCTACTGAGCTTTCCTAACAGAAGTGAATAACAACTCAGTGAACAAATAATGTTCATAAAGAAAACAAAAAGAAAATGACTGAAAACAAGCCTATAGTCAAACCATTATTTTCAATAACATACTCAATAGAGAACCCAGATTCTGCAACCCAAACTCCAAAGACAGAAACAGGAAGATAGAAATCATTCAGTCCTCCTCTTAGTCTCC
Organism: Colius striatus; assembly: GCF_028858725.1. Lineage (NCBI taxonomy): Eukaryota > Metazoa > Chordata > Aves > Coliiformes > Coliidae > Colius > Colius striatus. Next base: position 30,244,602 of record NC_084760.1, on the reverse strand, counting down.
TCTGTTTCCCTTGTGCTAGGTCATCCAGCTATGAAGGTTAATGATAAACCTACTGACTGCTGGCTTAGAAGTCTGCAAGATTGTATCAGCTACCTGATAATTATTTTCTGAATATACTTCTAGAAAAAGTTATTACCTTCAGGCCTGAGGAGGTAAATTCTGCCCACTTTAAAGTGTTTTCTTCCTGGATAAATGACTTCCTTAAGTTTTGTTTAAATACTATAAGCCTGTAAAGAGAGGTTATCTCATTTTTTTCAATGAAGGTGATACTGAAAGATGAGAGAATGGAAAATATTTTACCTCATTATTATGAAAATCTGCCAAATGAAGAATACATCATATCTCTTTAGAACACAAACATGATATCAGGAGCATAAACATAGTGCTTCAGGAAGGTGACATTCATACATGCAAAAAAGGAGACTTTTTATCTCAAGAAAATATGTTAATAACTTAGTTATTTTAATTCAAAAAACAAAAGGTCCTAAATTCTAACCAGAGTAAATAATGACATGTCCTCATAAACAATGCAAATACTTTAAGATTACAAAAGCACAAACTGATTTCCTTTAAACAGATAAGTTTTGTTCCAATTATTGTGTCATTTATAAAAGAAGACTTAATGGCCACGTTACCTGAAAATGCACATCTATAATGGGAAAAGAGACAACTTGTGCAGCGTCTGTTCTGAGGTAATTTTCTATCCCATTGTCATTAAGTAGAAGATGAATCCTTTAATTATACTTTAAAATTCAGTCATGCTGTTATGTCACTAGTTAATTCAATTAAAATGAACCCTTGTTAATTCAATCAAAAGAAATCAAACCAGCTCTTGAACTGTTTTTCTTTCTTGTTTTTTCCTTTTAGAGGAGGACTGAAGGGATAAAGGGAAGAAGCATGAAATACTGAAGTTCTTATCCCTGGACCCTGACAAAGCAAAACTTTCTTTCATGTATATACAACAACTCCCTGTGGGAAGGAGCCCTCTGCTATTTCAGTAGCTTTTCCGTATACCCAGAGTTATGTCTGTCACCCCCTTGTCAATGTGTAAGCAATAAAGCTATCATCAAAATTTTTGGATATAAGATTAAAAATAGTGATGGGAATGGGAGGTGATTTATTATATATGATGTGCACTTCTATTTAATCATTCATGAAGGCCACGTCTGCAAGATCTGTACTGCTAGCTTGCACACATTGCACAAACATGAATAAATGAATAATTGTTTTGATAATATTAAACAGCATGTGTGATGTAGCAGAGCAACATCTGTTATTAACAGTATAAACAAAAGGAGTTGTTACTGATTGCATGTCATTCTGCATACGGGAACAATGTAATAGGTCCAATTTGGTAACTCTTCCCAGACAGCAGGAGGGATTGTGTAGGCCTGCTGTGAAAAACAGGAACAAGATTAGAGCAACAGTTCTTTCAAATGTGGAGAGGAAAAAAGCTCTATAAAAATGTTAAAGGAGGAAAGTATAAACTGTATCTAGAATTGCTGAAGTTCACAGAAACCATTTCTCTTTTTGAATGTTATTGTCTTCCCTTACCTTTTCCTGTGTCCTGCAGTGAGGTGAATAGCAGTAACTGAATAACCTGGATTTCAGAGGAACTTAACATTGTTAAATACTTTAAAATACCACCTCCAAAGTACTGTATTTCCTGTTCTAATTGTGTTAATAAATATTGATTCAAGAGTGACACTGTACATAGGAGATTATATTAAAAATACTGAAAATTTAGATGTAGTTTTGGCAATACAGTTGAGCGGAAGTAACATCTCACTGCAGCTTAGACAAGTGATGTGACTCACAACTACCAGGAACTGGCAGCAAGTTCCCTCATTCTCATTTATGCCATCACTAGTACTTTTCTGATTCCAGTATGAGCTATTTCAAGAAACTAAACGAAGAGGAATATCATATCTAAGGTTATTTTTCTCATAGTTAAGATCCCTGGACCACTTTCTTTATGGGGATGAACAAATACAGGAGTAAATACTAGGGAAATCAGTGAAGCATAGGGATGAAGTTGACTGTTCTGGATACTGCTTGCTATATGGTCAAGTATGTCATGAAATTGTACCCTCATTTCGCCAAAGTGACTTCCAAGTCAGTTTGTCACAGTGTCTGGCTAGATATTTACCCTTTTCCTTTTCCTACATTGATACTCTTTCTCTTCCACTTTTACATTATTACTTCTTTCTAGCTATTGAATGGAAGTCTTAAGATGTCACTGAAAAAAATCCTAATCTGAATCCATACAAAAGTTCTTCACTCAACAAGACCCATATCTGATCTCTTTAGAGCCCCTCATATATTTCCTACCATGCACAGATCGAAGAAACTAAGCATATTAAAGGTCTGGGTTTTACTGTCTGTCTCAAAATTTGCAGTGTAATATCAAAACACAACCAGTAAAGTACTTGGGAAAAAAGAACAGTATAGCTCTGTAGAAGTTGGAGACTTCACCTTCTTTTCCATGTCCAACACTGAGTCACTCTACCTCTTGCATAGCATCACAAGAGCTCTGTTCATTTCATCCCTCTTCCCAATGCACGAACTTGGGTGTCTCAGCCCTAAGCTAGCTTTCTTTAGAGTGCAGTCATGAATGGGCCTTTAATTGCATAATATGTCACAGACTAGTCCTCTGACTTGTACATAATTTTCATTCAAGCATCCAGGGTTGGTTGGTTGGTTGTTTAATTTCAAATATGCATGGGAACATAAATCTCTTTTTCAATTGTTTCATGTATCATACAAACTTGACATATTTTCCCTTCTGAACAAAGCAAAAACACATTCCAAGCCGAACTTTTGCCTTTTCATTTAACTTTTCCTTATTTGTGTACAAAACTTGGAGTATCACCTGGAGCTCATGAAATCAGTGTAAAGATACACATGGGGTTTTTAAAGGTTGGTGTTATAAACTAATGAGTCTTGGATGGATATCTGAAAATGAATGCCTCTTTTCATTCCTTCTTGATGAGTGGTTTCTAGAGAAAGAGATTTTAACGAATATTCCAGGATGGTAACCACAGCCATTAAAAGATTTAATAATCCCAGGGACAGATGCCATAAATACCTATCAAAGTAATATTAAACCTAAATCACCAATGAATTTTAGAAATCTTCCTGGGATAGATACCAGTAAACATTTTGATTTACTACTTAATCCAGCATTCAATGCAGAGGACATGGGCCAAACTACCTTCACAGAGCAAACACTCAGGATAGGGACATCAAACTTATTCTTGAAGCAAATCCAGAAGTATTTGGAAGAAAAGTTGGGATGAAAAAGAGATGTCTACTATATCATAAACAATGAAAATCTGCCTCTACTTGTTGCCAAGAGGACACAATAGTAAATTTTTTACTGTCAATCAGAATTGAGCTAGCATGTACCATGAGATGGTCTTTTAGATGGTCACATCAGGTTTTCATTCCGGTCTTGACTGTTGATTGTTAGTACATCTTATCTCTCAAAGTTTCAGTAATAGAAACAATATTCTGCTATTCAAGGACAGTATATTTATGCTAAATGCTAAAAGTAAATATTTCAGGTAAAACAAACAAACGAAAACCCATAATAGTGCATCTTGTACTAGAAATAAATCCGTAAGAAAAACAAGTGCTATAGAAGAAACAGGGAAGATTTTTTCTTACTCTGTGCAATCTATTCCACAACAAATAAAAAGCAAAACATCATTAGGAAATCCTAAAATCTCTATAGATACCAAGGAGAGAAATTATTTTGAACAACCAAAGAAATGGAAAATCCCACAGCTAGAATTGTGGAATTTCATTCACATCCTCCAAAGCAGGGTTTTGATGAAGCTCCTATGGACCTCAGGGAAAATGGATCAAAACTGGTGACAGCATGCATATATTTTGTGGAAGGAAGGAATAAAAATTTAAAGCCCTTTAAATGCTGCAATGTGAATATACCCAGAATATGTTGGCCTTCAGAAGGGTCTTAGGGGGTTTGAAGGTATTGAAAAGACAAGACAGGTGGAGTGATTGATTTTTCTTTGCTTCAGAAGGTGAGAAACCACACTAAAAGGCCACAAGATAATGGAGCCATTCCAAATACTTTTGTTCTTGAGATGATTCTGAGATCTGTTTATTTGTTAGTAAACATTCCTTGAAAAGGAAAAAAAAAAAAAAGGTAAAGTTTTGTACCAGGTCACAATACTGTAACTCCTTGGGTAAACTGAGCTAATAGGGAAATTAAATGAGAGAGAGATGTTGCCATTCACTCAGCTCATAAACAATTTTTTCACCCTTATCTCAGAAAAGCAATCTTCTCTGAGGCAGAAAAGGTCAGTAGAAAGTTCTAAAAGCTTATTATTCAAGTGTCACATTGCTCCATCTTAGTGTCCTGAGCTCCTGATATCAATTACAGAGAACTCTGTTGTGTTATAGCTGGAGTGGTTAAAGGCATGTATGTTACTTTCAACGTTACCTTAATTCTATGGTTTGCCAAAAGTGACTGAGAGAAAGGGCAGTTTGGAAGCAGCAAAGTGAAGTTTCTTTTATAAGCACTGGAGTGCACAGACTCAAAAAGCTGTTTTCATCAAGGACATATAATCAAGGACTAATAGTAATGAGATTATTTTAACATAGAGCTTCATTTATCAGCAGCCATGGCTAGTGTCAAGATGGGCACTGAGTTCAGGCATTTTTGGCCCAAATGTTACAGATTAAATTTTTCTCCGTGTTCTGAACTTGCTTTTAGTACTAAACATTCTCAGAGCAGAGCTGCTCTGAAGAGAAGAAATGCTTGGTTATGGCCAACAAGAGAATAAAACACACAACAGACTGTGACCTTCAGTATGTTTTTCTTTTATATCTTTGCATGAGAAAGCAGAGCAACAAACAGAAAATATGTAGTCAACCACATGGGAAATAGACACATCATAACAAATTAGCATATAATGCATTTAAATTCAGTATCAGAAAACAAGGAAAAGCTTTTTTGGAAAAGAAAACTATGAAAGTGGAATAATATCACACTACTGTCAGCAAAGGGTCCTGAGACTTACAGTTTCACAGACAAATGATCTGGAAGGACAAGTGGAAGAACAGTATAGCAATTGTGAGGATCAACAGCAACCTGAAGGTCCCATCCACCGGTGCTTTGCTTTCTAATGACAGACTATTACACTCTCAAATGCTCTACCAAAGTCCCACAGATGGTACAGCTTGCATTCTTGCTCTTCTGCAGTGAATTTGGACTTCCTCTGTACATTGTAGACCCTGATCATGAACATACATCCTTACAGCTTCCCTTCCTCTTTCTTCTACTGCTTCTGTAAGACTGCTTGCAGATTGTATTCATACTATTGTGTCCATACCATTCCCTCTGAGACCAGAAGTGCAATTTTTGTAACCACTTTGCAGACAAAATGAGAATCATGACAAGAACAATAATTTGCTGGTCAGAGGAGTGATTTCTAGCAGTTCTTTTAGAAATCCAATGGATAGGAAGGATCCTTTTCCGCTAAGGACAGAGCTTAAAGAAATTGTTCCTCATCTTGAACTCCCTAAGGGTTTCATTCTGCTTCTTCCAATTATGATACCAGGTAAGCTTTATAACGAAAATGTGCTTTTTTGATCATACCAGAAAGACAAATTTAAATTTTTGAGAAAAATTGTACAATCCCACTGAATATTCTCATCTCCTGGAATGATGGCATGAACCAGAATCACAAAGTATCCTGATCATTGCTTTGTCACTAAACTTTTCTGTGGACTACCATGGAAAAGAAAGTATTTTGACATTTGAGATGAGAAAGACTTTTTTCACTAGTGTCTCATAACCAGGATCAATTCAATGCTAAGACAATACTGAGAGATATAGTTTAATGTACAAGTTGATGTTTATGGATTCTACTCTAAACTTTTGTTGAATATGTCTAAGCAACACTGTGGTCACACGTGATTAAAAAGTAATTATATCTTAAGAAATGAGATTCATTCCATGCTTTCTAGTCAGAACAATATTAAAAGAAAAGAATAAATAAAAAGAGTATGACTAGTTAAATCAAGTGAATATTGGATCACTCAGAAATATTTTTCAAGATCCAGTATTCGGAGACACAAACTTAGATAAATGCAAAAAAATAAAGCATAATTATTTTCATGCACGTCTTGAGAAATGCATTTTGTCCACTATGACATGAAAATCTTTTACAGCATTTTTCCTGACATGTTTGTGACCTGATTTGCATAAAAGATAAAGAAATCAGGAGTTGTTATGGCAGCAAAAACCAGTAACATGGTTGCAAATCTTTCTTCCAATCTATGTTAATTAAATGTACCACAGTGTGTGAAGTAGCTCTCAAAAAACTCATATTTTAAAGTTCTCGAGTGTAATTGAAAAACTCACTGCAAAGAATGCAAACGGCTACTGGACAGATCAAAGAGCATATGAAGAGTTATTTAACAGGTTTGCTAATGGAAAGATAATGGCTTTTATGAGAATGATGGAATAAAATAAAGCAGCAGACCTGAGGATAAATGAAAAGACGAAAAGAGGCATTGTAAAATGAAGCAGTAACAGAAATCCATTAGTTGTAAACACTGGATAACATTAATCCTGTAAATGGTACTCTACATGCATTTCGTGCATCATCTTGGGTGAAAGGTGGTAGCTTGTACCAGAAAAGAGGTGCTCTTTTATTTTAATGGTCTTGAATAAGGCTGTTGGCCTTATATTGACAGATGTACCGACTAGCAGCTGGCAGCTAGGCAAAGTTCTTTATAACAATGAAGAATAAATTTTTTTGGTTTAGAATGAAAAGCTTTTCGGAAACTATCTAGAATAAATATTCTAATATACTGCAAAATATTAATTCAAAGGCTAGTTCTAATAAAAATGAAGTTTTATTGAAAGAAAAGACAGGGATGGGACAAGTCCATTTTTCCACAACACAAACTCAGAATCGTATACTCAGTCATATACTCTCTCAGCATAATTACATAAAGTAAGAAAAGATAAGGAAAAAAATGAAGTATTTTCGTCACATTAAAAAGTCATATGAAATGAGAGAAATGTAAAGAAAGGGGATATGGGCTCTGATTTGTCTCCCAGATGTCTTCAGTAAGAAGTGGGCTGTATCAATAATTTGCTAAATATTTAATGAGAAACAGTACTAAAACAGTAGAATTCCATGACTTTACTATCAATTTTTATGAGGTCAGGATTTTGTTCTTCACCCTATTAAATTAAATTAAATCAAGTAGATCACTTTTATCTACACTGATCAGTTTGGCTTAACAAACATCAGAAATATTGGTGGTTCAAAGGAGGACTTAAAGGTTTTATGCAGGACTTAACTTGAGTTCAGTCCTGCAGACAGTGCATAATCAACTTTTAGAACCTGCTGTGTTCTTTCAGTTTTTGAAATGCATGTAAGAGGTCACACATTGAGGTTTATTTTTATAGTCACCTACTACTGTCAATACCTTATCTTGTCAAAAATTAAATCTGTGAATGAAGCAAACCCTTTTTGTGCATTCTTTTCTGCAACACTGTCAAGAAATTAAAAATTTTGCAAAGCTTTCAGTTATTTGTCTTTGTGGAGGAGAGTTTCACAGGTAATGGAGTAAAAGGCACTGTGCACTGAGAACACACCTCTGTCTACAATATTTGGTAAGATGTACCTCTCACTGCAGCTGATAGATGTACTCTGACAATTCCTGCTTTCTCTTTTATATTTAGACAGCCAAGTCATGTTGTCTGTACAAAGACAGATTTCCTTAGTGCAGAAAGTCACAGTAATCGCATCAGGGGCATAGTGGTTGGCAGAAATGGCCACTGTGTTCCTTTCACACAGGAAAATCACAATACTTTACCAAATTATGGGCTTAAGTGTCCAGAAAGTTGTCCAGTGGAAAAGGACCTGGGAGTGTTGGTGAACAGTTGACTGAATATGAGGCAGAAGCGCGTCCAGGTGGCCAGGAAAGCCAATGGCATCCTGGTTTGGTATTAGAAATGGTGTGACCAGCCAGACCAAGGAAATGATTATGCATCTTTACTCTGTGCTGGTGAGGCCACACCTCAGATACTGTGGTACAATTTTGGGTCCCCTACTACAAGGACAATGTGGTTCTGGAGAGTGTTCAACAGACAACAAAGCTGGTGAAGGATCTGGAGAATAATCTTATGAGAAGTGGCTGAGAGAGATGGGGATGTTTAGTGTGGAGAAGAGGCTGAAGGGAAACATGATCACTCTCTATAATTACCTGAAAAGAAATTGTAGTGAGGTGGAGGGGTCAGTGTTTTCTTCCAAGGAATGTGTGATAGGAGAAGAGGAAATGGCCTCAAATTGCAGCAGATAAAGTTTAGATTGGAGATTAGGAAAAACTTTTTCACTGAAAGGATTGTTGAACACTAGAACAGATTGTCCAGGGAGGTGGTGGAGTCTCCATCCCTGGAGATACTTAAAAGACATTTAGACAAGGTGCTGAGAGACATGGTTTAGTGGTGGGCTTGGCAGTGTTGGGTGAATGATCTTAAAGGTTTTTTCCAACTGAAATAGTTCCTTGATTCCTTGAATTTAGAAATCTAGATCCCATTACTGATTGGTTTAGTGGTTGAAAAAAGTTATGTTCACACATGGATCATTTTAATTGATTGATAAGTATTGCAAATCTGTTTATTTGGGAAGATCAACTCTGCCAGGAAAGAAGGTCTCTTCTTCCTGTCCCACAGTCCTAAACAGTAATTTAGAGGAGTACATCTTCATCAAAATCCCTTTTTTCCCTGAAGTTATCTTAATTTAATTTCATTGCTGTAAGCTGTAAAGTCTGTTTTTACATTTAAAAGTCAACACACTCTTAATGGTGCTCAAAACAACTTTTTCACATTTTAAAGTTCAAGAAATAAAAATTGCAATTTGAATACGTCTTTGCAACATGTCATTTCATGAACTCAGTAGTGTGATCTGACATCTTGGCTATATCTTATCTGGTCTTCAAAGGAAGTTTGATAATAGAAACACTTCTCTAAATAGCAACAAGGTCTGGAAGCAGAAAGAATGAGTTTTCTCTAAATAAATTCATTATTGTGAGGAGGAAAGGAAATTCTTCAAATACTAAAATAGGTTTCTAGTTTTAAAAGCCTATTATTATGGAATTATTTCTAGAAAGCAGAATTATTCTGGCAAAACCCGTGATTTAAAATTATTTGGAATTATTTGAAACATCAGCAGAGAATACTCTTATGTTTCACAAAGCCAATTTTGTGGTATTTCCTAATATATCTTCATGCTCAGACAAGTTGATAAAGAAAACTTCTTATCCATTAATAACCAACCACAGACACCTGATGTACTGTGGTAGAGCTGCCAAGAGTTTCAGAGTTCTCTAAAACATCACCTGGGTTTTCTGTGTGTCAAACTATGACATACAAAAGCATTGTAAGTACTGGGGTAATGAAATTTGTGGCCATGGCTATGAAAATGCTATCAGTGTATCAATGCAAAATGGCAAAAAGAAATGACAGAGATTTTTTTTTCTTCTTTGAAAACCAAAGTTCACTCTGGACTAAATTAATTTCCTAATATTGGTACCACCTGATACTTACAATGACAGGTTAGTTTATTTTGAAGACACAGACAACTGTTAGTGTCCAATGTTGATACACAGCTATTCTCAAACATACTTGGAAAAATGGAAATCTTAGAGGTAACTCAAATCATAGAAACTGTGAAAATCCCCAGATGGATGGCAAAGAGAAGAGGTAGTCCCTTCCCACTAAAAGTAAGGAAAGTATAACACAGTTGCTGCTCACTCTGCTGGGTGATAGCCTTAGAGCTCACTGATATGAATTGCCTGATGAAGTAGCCCATGCACATAGCTCAGTGCACTGCTCCACAGTGCTTGCTCTCCTGGACCCTCTGAGTTTGTCACAGGAAGCCTTTGAATGAACTACTCCTGTGGTGGAGGGTGCAGAGGTTTCCATAGCAGTAAGTTAATGGAAACAGTTTTCTCTTTCTGTACCTGCTGATACCAGAGCTGCTCATTTTTCTAAATTTGGGGATATATTATTTATTGTTCATGTTATAGTAAGCAGCTTTCTAGCAATATTTCTTTCCAGATTTGGTTGTTGAATGCTTTTAGTTGCAAGTGCACCAAACTGTAGAAATTTCCTGAACTCCTTTAGACTCTGTTCACATATATTTTATTTCATTTCAACAGCAAAATAGCAGTCTGTAAGTAAAACTTGTCATACTTCAGAGGAAATGAAACAGCTCATCTGTGTATAGGAGACATGGAATGTCACATTTCCAAGTGTGGAGACAGAAGAATTTCAAGTATATGGTTCCAAATAGGGTTTTTTTGCATTGGTAGAAATAGCAATCATATTCTTTTTCTCCCCAAAATTAGATGCCTTGACTAAGTCTCTTGGCTGGGTCACTTCTCTGCTGTCACTGGGATAAGGAATTCTTCCATTTATCTTTCTCTACTGCTTAGACAAGACGTCTAAACGAGCAGCACAGACAAGATGACAAATGGTAGATGAGCTAATCCTCTCCCTGTGGGACTAATAACAATGTGCTCTAACAGGGTTAAGAAAAGTGTCCCTTGGTGAAAATCTGGAAACATGTTTTTTTCCCTAGGGAGCCTCCTGTCTACTCTTAATGATAGAGAACATTTTGATTGCTGTCTATTGTCTTCCTCTGGTGTATGCAAAAAGGTTGTATACGAATTTTAAAGCTCCAGAAAGTAATGGATCCTCTAAAATGTGATGGCTTTTATGTTGCTGCTGCTTCCCATCTTCAGATACACCTTTGATTTCAGATCACGTGATGCTTTGCCCCAAAGCATGTAACAAAACACAGTAATATGAAAAAGTATCACTAATGATAAAATCAATGTTTACTGTTAGTAATATTTACCATGATTTTAGTTTGACATGACACTGCATTTCAGAAAAATTCAAATAAATCCTAGCCCATTTGCTGAAAGCATGGGTTTTAGAAGTATATAAACAAACTACTTATTAATTCCAGATATCTTTCATCCAAATCTGTAACTTTGTTTCCAGTAAGAACGTGCACCCACGATTTTCATATATGATTTCGACAAGAAGTATTCTTTCCACGGAAAGATATGATTTAAAAAATTGAATTTTGGGTTATAAAGATTTCCAATAATTAGATCAATTCTTTCTTTACTATAATCATAGTTGAGAAAAAAAATTGAAGTTATTAAGAACACAATTCAAGAGCTCTGTGCTATAAAAAAGTTACTTGAAGAATACTTAAGGTATTCTGACAAGTAATAAAAATAAAGTATCCCTCAGCCGACTAAGTATTGAGAAACAGATTAGTGTGAAATATGACCTGGAGCAGACAAGTTTTATTAACTTTACACATTTCTTTCCGTATAACCCAAATAAAATCCACAATTGTCAGTAATAGAAATATGGAATAGTTACATTTTCTGTAAATATTAATTGTTATTTAAACTTCCAGAAATTACATTTGCAAGTCTAGCAGTAACATGGGTAAAATCAGCTGGAAGCTCTCTCTACATGAGATGAGATGTGGAGTGTCCCTTTCTACTCCTGCCAAGAACTAAGTAAAGCAATGAAATTTAATACAAAAATACTGCTCAGGGAAAACTGAGATATGCCCATTTGAATGGGGTAAAGAGTTGGTAGAATTAGGCATTTTAACTGCAATGTAAAAATACATCTATGAGTTCTGCGCTTTGGACAGATTTAATCCAGTAAAATGCTGTGAATCGTACGAAATAAAGGGTGATGGCTATAAACAGAGGAAGAGTATCAGAAAGACAGAAAGTGAAAGAGAAGAAAGAATACAATAAAACTAAAATAAAAATATATAATATTTCTGCTAGAGATATATTCTCAGAAAAATTACTAAAAAAGTACATTACCTACTATTGGTAACTGGTCAATTGACATTCAACTTTCTACGCTGACATTTTATGATAGTACAGTAAAATCACAATTATCCCTAGTGTCTTCTATGGGAAAAGTAACAGCTACCAATATATTCAGGCAAAACTCAAATATTTCTAGCAATTATGAACACTGTAGTATCTCTTAATCCATTCAGAGATTAAATGTTGTAATTTTTATGCTATTAGATTCCCATCAGGAGGAAGAGTTAGAAGTCCTCACATTATTCTCACACTTCCTGGTGGCTCACATTAGCACACACACACAAAAAAGATTTTGCAAACAATTCTGGTTCTTTCTGCTATCAGAAACCACTTTATATTCCACCTGTTATCTTTAATTGTCTGCTCTTCCAGATGAGCTGTTTCATTTCCAAAATAAGGAAATAATGATTAATAAAAAATTTTTAAAACTACTGTTTTGGAAGAGAGCGTGACTAAAAAATTTGCAAGGTGAGTTCAACGTTATTTACCACAATACCACTTAGCTGTCACAGGGCTCTCCCTCTATACATCTACTTCAGTTCCTGTAGGACAGATAGAAAAGAGTGATGCTTTTTCAAGTCCTGGAGTATATTTCTGATGTTTAGCAGTACTGATTAATGGATGTGAAAGACAGATGCTGCATTTAAGGTGTGTCAGTCAGATTGAGACATCAAAGACATGATGTCTGTTTAGTGGTAGGCCACACATCAGATCTAGTAATGTGACAGACACATTATCCTATGATGAAAAATGTGGGGTTTTTTAATTAGCACATCAAGATCTATAAATGCTATATATATTTATAACTAAACACATATAAATATAATTTTTATTAAAAAGTTGAAATTAAGGTAGGATAAGAGTTACGTTCAGTCTTTGAACTTACAGTAGATAAGCCCTGAGAACAAGGGAAGATTCAGAGTGGAAAGGTGCAGATAACTTGTTCTAGATGTGGCTTCTAAAATTACCTATTACTAGGACATGTTTTCCATTATAAGAAACTTTTAAAAATTCCTAATAAGTTCAAAGAACTTTAACTGGTTCAACTATACTTTTCCAGGCTGGGTACCTACCTCTGGCTGTTGCATTTTGGTTTATTTGTTTTCATTTGTGTCTGTTTTTTTAATAGCTTGCCAAACCAGTTAGGTTACCTTGAAGAATAGAGGAATGAGATAGGGAAAAATGTTTCTTGTCAAAATTTGACATTTTTTAACATTTACTCAGTGAACATCATCATTTTGTGCACTTCAACAAGGACAAGTTCCTATCCAGAAAATAATGAGTGTGCAATTAATGATTGTCTCATAGCATATGCACACAAAGAATTAGAAAAAATCTGACCTAACTTCTGAGCGTTTTTAGTCCAAACTTTGCATTATTTGTACTTGTAACTTAAATATTAGTAGAAAAATAATTATTCTTGCAAATCTTTGCAGTCTTCAGTTCCTAGTTAGCCTAGTGCATGAATCACAATCATGTCATCTCTTCAGATGATAGCATACTATAATCCCAATTTCCAATTGCTTAATCATGGTTCCTGTTTTGGCTGGTTTCAGCTTTTCATACTGGTGTTCTGCTGCTGGCTTATGGTTTTGCTGGGTTGTTTAGGTCCTGTTTCCCTCTCCTGTTGCGGTTGGGTTGGCTTCAGGCTATGATAGTTTTGCCTGCAGTCCTTACCTCCTGTTATTCTGTCAAGGACAATAATGCTTGAGGCTGAATCTTAAATTTTAAACCCTTTATTCTGCAGAGCCTTAAGGTATACCCCGCTGCTTCAAGAACCAAATCACAGAGTGGTGTTTTTGTTAGATTTATATGTAGTTCTAAATCCTGGGACATGAACTTATTTGTTAAATACACTGAGCAGAGTTGCTGTAAAGACTGCATAACCTAAATCAAAGTAGATTTCTTTTATAACACAAGAATTTCTAAACTACCAGCACAACATTTTTCCTATGCATTTTAACTGGTTCTCTTATTTCTCTTTGCAAATCCAATGTTGACCAATATTATAACATAAAAACACTGTACACTTCTTTCTTTTTCAACTGCCTGAAGGAAACCTATAGAAACTGATAGACCATTCACAATTTCTTGACTTTGCACATAAAATTTCTCAGGAGAGTTTTTAAAAAATGTATTTAACAACTTGCAACTAAATAATTAAATGTTGGAGGACTGTGTGCTACTTTAATGTGTCACATTTGGAATGATAGCCACTCAGCTGTTCAAGTAACATGTGCCATGTGAAACCAACATCAAGTCACAATTTTTCTTTTTTCTATGTTGTATTTGCTGCACCAGATTCATAACAGCTTTATAGACCTTACATGAAGTGTATATCTATAATTGTAAGAAGTACAGCTTTCTGAAATGGCATTGCTTGTCCACTGTGTCCATTGTCCTTTTGTCTGACACTCTTTTATCCCTGTTTTAGAGAGGAGAGAATATTTACATTTTCTTACAGTTTCATAGATTCCTGCAAAGCAGTAAGTTTAATCATTAATGAAGTACTTCAGGTTTCAAATAGTTGAATATAAATCAATCAAATCATTTGTATGATTAATGATAAAAGTGGTTAGGTACCTAAATTGGGACCTAAAAGCTTCTTAACTTTTTGCTACTTTATCTACCTGCAGATTAAATATAAAGTATTTTGTACACACATTGAAGTGACTTACCCTACTTTGGTTTTCATAGCATCATCTCTCAATTCAATGTTAGGAATACTGCCACAGCCATTTAAATGGTATTGGAGTATTAAATGAAGTATAAAAAAACTTTTACATTTCTTTTCAAAGATCCTTTTGGGCTTGAAAAGCTCATTTAATGTCAAATAGGAGCAAAAGCAACACTTTTTGAGAAGAAACATGTTGAGAAGAGAGACAATGCATCTCACTACTTTTATTTAGATTTAGAAGTGGGTCAAAATACATACATTACCTACACACACTAAGTGACTGGTATAGTCTTTTCAATATAATCTTTTTAGTATTGTAGAAAGAAGATGTGCAAAAGAAAAGCTGTTCCATCACCTTGACTACAAAGACAAGTGTGTATGTATTTTTATGTTATGAAATAGATGAAGAGGACCCTATGTATGAGTTATGTAATATATATATATAGCTGCTTCCACTTTAGAAGTCTTAAAACGTGATATATGCTATCTTCTTTGTAAAGATAAATTATTCTACTTCTGATTTATACAGAGAAAAACAATTGTTGCAAGATTAAAACTTAACTCTTCATTCTATTGTAATGAATGGAAAATCACGTTGACCTCAGCAGAGCACTACTGTCAGTCTGTGACTTTTCCAAAGTCACTCTGTAGTTTTATGAAATAAAGCCTCTACTATTCCTACCTGTTCTCTGGGAGCTTCCTACACTATTGCTACATACTGTGTAGGACTATGAACCACTTTCTCTGTTATTGGTCAATAACGATCAAAATTTTCATCTATAACTCATCTTGAATGGTCTTTGTGTTGAATAATAAAAACAAGTTTCCCATTTAGCAGTGGGATTGAACTAGATGATCTCTAGATGTTCTTTCCACCTCCTACCATTCTGTGATTCTGTAATTTGATGGCCTTGGCTGTGTGAGGTTAGTGGCTGGACTTGATGATCTTAAAGGTCTTTTCCAATCGCAGTGATTCTATGATTGTACCACGTCTATTTGATTTATAATAAGCACTAAAATGGTAGCAAGTACCTGATGTTTTAACTTGAGGGAAAAAAAAACCCAACAGGCTACTTTTCCTATAAACTCATACCTTCGAGGCCCTTTGGAGGCTCCAAAGTTTCACAGTTAAGGTACTACAGAAGCCAATCTTTATTTGAGAGATAAAAACATATGTTTATCTCACCTTCTAATCTTGTTCTCCTGGCTCCAGCAATACATCCTCTGCTGCCAAGCAATCTGAATGTACATCTGCCTCCAAGGTATATCTGCCTCCAAAAGTATAAGGAAAGTGGCCAGCTGTGATGACATATGAAAACTAAACCAAAAATACTTGGAGAAAGTGAAGAAGAAGCAATATCTCAGTGACACTTTTGCAACACATCATCTGTGAGGGGCCAACAGAGAAAGTCTGGCTGCTAATCAGAGTTGGATATAAGCCATGAAGTTCAGCTAGAAATGCAAACTTTCCTGAAGCCTGAGGACATTTGGCTTCATGCATTCAGTAGATAGAGAAAGGCTAGCACTAACAGTAAGTGTTTTAGTTTGTATAAATTAAAGAGGTGTTCTGGCGCAGATGTTTTCTTTAGGTTCATGTCCATTATTACTATTGACTGAAGACACAGAAGGAAATAATTGCAGATTGAAGGCCATTGAGGCTATTTTTCACAAATCTACTTGATCTGTTTTATAGATTTGTTCTTAGGAAATTTGTTTTTGGTTCAATGACAGAATGAGTTGGTGAGGTGGAAGGAGAGGAGATTGCTCCTTCCCTGTAGAGTTACTGGGCCTGCTCCCACAGAAGGCTGTGGGCTGCTTTGGAAAACAATAAAGAAAAAGTTACAGAAGCAACTAGGAGTTTGCAGCCCAGACAGAGAAGTTACTGATAAAAGAGGAGTGCAAGGAGTTAGGCCTTGCCACAAAACAACAGCTTCCTAAGGGTCATAAGGGAATTACTGATATATTATTCAAAAGACCTGATAGTGAGGATTTTCCTGGTAGACAAAATGGTCAGTGGGAGATGGAATTTAAAGTCCTCTCTGTTTTGCCATTGGATTCTGCTTTTTAATTTCTTCTCCTTGATAGTTAAAGATGTGCATTTATGTTCTAATGAAAACGTAACTGATTTTAGGTAGATTTTAGATCTATCTCAAAATCAGACATTTTAAA
The DNA here is from genome assembly GCF_028858725.1 of Colius striatus. Lineage (NCBI taxonomy): Eukaryota > Metazoa > Chordata > Aves > Coliiformes > Coliidae > Colius > Colius striatus. The sequence goes on along the minus strand of NC_084760.1, from coordinate 30,227,831 downwards.
ATCATATATAGGCATACAGTCACAAGAGATGGGACTACAGTGAAATTTCTTGGTGCTCAGGATAGAAAAATAGTGTTCATTTGCCTGCTGAGCTATGCACTTTGCTCTGGAAGAATAGGTTTTTTTTCACTGTTTGGCATTCATGCAAAATAATCTTCATTGAGATGGCATTGACCTGGCAAAGAGGAAAGTTTTATTTCACCTTTCATTGACAGTCTTCATGTGTGCATTTTTTTCCAACTCACATACAGAAAATCTGGGTGAAGTTAGGTTTTAGGACAAGTTTGGGAGCTGTTCTAACTCTCCCTAGTCTCCAATGGCAAAATAATCTTTCATTAAAAGAACCACCTGGGGACAACAAATTTCTCTCTTCCCCCCTCTTCCCTCCCCACAATGTTTAATCCAAAACTAGAAGACTACACATGCAGCAGATGTGTTTGTCTGCACTATATAAATCCATACTCCCAAGTCTAGGCTGAACATGTGTCACCTTTATGTCCGGAAAATGCCAGGGCTCACGGGGAAACTTCTTTCCAATTCTTTGCCTTGCCACTGTCAGGCATCTTATCCCTGATGCCAATATATATCATTTCACCTTCTGTCTCAGCTCTTTTATCATTCAGACCTCTCACCATTTGGTTCAGTGTGAAGTACCATACACTTCAGATATATAGCTTAATGATAGCCTCTGTGATTTGGTTGCAAAACTTGGCAGTGTTTCTCCCTAAGGTACACATGCTAAGATTATAAATAACTTGCACTCAGGAAAGCTGAATAGGAAAGAGTGTTTGTGGTGGTCTCAGAAGCAAATTAATGCATATCTAGAAAGCCCCAGTGGTGGAATACTTGCCTTTTGCAGAGTAGTTTAAAACACTCTGTGAGCTTTGTGACCTTGAGAAAGCCAGAATATAGTTAGACGAACACAGTAGATGGAGAGTAGGAATCATGTTGGCTCTACAAAGGAGAGTTAAGATATAGCACAATCTTTGCTGTCCGCAGGAGGACTTGTGTTACTGTCTACCTTAGCTAGAGGCAGGTCAGGGACGTTGTACTGTTGTGGTTTTGCTCAGACAGCAATGAAGCACCATGACAGTCTTGCTCACTGCCCCCCATCCACCTTCACCCTCCTTAGGATGGCAGAGGCCCCAGGAAAATGGGAGGAAAAAGATAACCAAGAATGTTGTGGATTAAGACAAGAGCAGAGAGGTCTCACTGCCAATTACAGTTTTGGGCAAAACAGACTCCACTACTTGACTTAGAGAGGAAAGTAAGGAAAGTTCATTCTACTACCTACAAGAAACAGAACAGAACAAGCCAAAAGAGAGTAGGATGATGAGAAAATTACAACCAACACTTTAAGATTTCCCTCACCCATCCCTTCTTTCTTCCTGGGCCCAGCTCACTGTTCCTGATATCTCTACCTCCTCCCCCCTCAACAGCTCAAGGGGACAGGGAGTGGGAGATGTGGTCAGTCTCTCACAGACGGGCTCTGCCACTTCTCTCTTCTCAGAGGAGGACGACTCCTGGCATTCTTCCCTTGATCCAATAAGAGGTCTCTTCCCTGGGATACAGTCCTTAACAAACTTCTCTGGTGTGGGTTCTCCCCAGCATCTACAGCTTCTGCCAATACAGATTCCTTCATACGGGACACAGTCCTTAGTGAATCTCTCTGGCATGGATTCTTCCCAACAGTTGCAGCTTCTGCAGATACACGGTCCCTTCCACAGGACAGGACCTCTTCTGGGCATAATTTTAATGAGCTTGTTTGACATGGGTTCTTCCCCACAGTTACAACTTCTGTGAATATGAGGTCCCTCCCACAGGACATGGCCTTCTTCGGCCATAGTCACTGCCTCTGGCACGGGGTCTTTAACGAAGTCAGTCACTGCCCGAATGCAGGGTCTTTAACAAAATGCAAACAAATCACTGCTTCACCAGTCCTCTCCACAGGATGTAGGGGAGTCTCTGCTCCTGCACACCTCTTCCTCTCTTGCCTCACTGACCTTGGAGTCCATATAGTTGCTTCTCTCTCTCCTCCAACGCCTTGTACCACCACCAGTTGAAGAAGAAGAAGCGACAGGAAGAAGAACAGGAAGAATCCTCCTCTTCCAGCTTCTTCTTAAAAAGTGATCATGGAGGTGTCTAATCGACTCAGCCCCAGAAATGGGTCTGGCCCAGAGCTGGGGAGAATGTTTGGCAACTTCTTACAGGAGCCATCTTTACAGCCCCTTCCCCATTACCAGAAAAAGCATCATGTCAAAACATGACATGTACCTATCAGTCAGGCTGGTGGTTATTAAAGAGTGATGATTGAGCAAACCTCTGCAGAAGAGTCTTTTAATTAGTTTAGGTCCAATGATCCAGCAAGTGGGGCTGTGGTTTAGTGACAAACCACATTCCGCAGCATGTGGTTGAAGCTATTCTCATACCTTATATTTCTTCATTCCCCATTGGTCATGTATGTCATTACACTAGCAGTTTTCCTCTCAGGTCTACACCTAAATTCTGCATAAGACTTTACAATGAAGCAGGTTAAGTGGCTTTTTGACTGGTAGATGTTAAAAACAAACAAACAAAACCCAAACCAACCAAACAAAAAAATCTTGGAATTTTAGTTTAAAAAAGACAGCTTAAGGAGCACTTCTGGTACATTTAATGAGTTTGCTAGTGTGTATAAAATGCTGAGATAGATACTATATTACAAATATATAATAAGGTATAAAGAACAAAAATTGAGTATTTTTGCAATTACTATGGTGAGATCTGCTTAAAACCTTTGATCATTCTCAGTTTCCGTTGGTGTCTATTTTAGGAAACATCTAATATAACTAAATGGTACTTGCACTGGGCAGGGTATTTGTATCTTCTGCCTTAGTCTGTAAAGAGCCTTGTGCAGAAATGCCCTTTAAACAGTTAAGCATTAGTAGTTAAATGAGTACTCTGTGATTTTTTTTTATGTAGGTTTCAAACTCTTCTCCTCTGTGTCCCTGACTCTTGTTTTCAGTTGATGCTTGAGCTGAGCTAGCTATCTCTTCAAGATTTGACAGTTTCGTGGAAGAACTTCCCTTCTCAGTCTCCTTTGAAGAGTATTAATTTTATTTGGCTTTTATTCCTGTTCATCACATATCCCCCAATTCCTCTCTTCCTCTGTAACATTTCTGTTTCTGTTTTGTGCATTGTTCACTTGGGTGTGGAATTTTTTTCCTCTGTTGTAAAAGTTACTGAGACCTGCTTTGAATCATGTGTCCTTGAACAGTCTCCTTCTAAATATACTTTCTCTATATGCATTCATTAGATTTTATAGTTTATACTGCTTCTCTGGAACACTTCTCAGCATTTTTAGTTCCCACAGCTTCCTCTCTGCCACAAAGCTAACAGCAATATCCTGGCATATAAAGGTAGCTTTCTACTACAGATCTACAAAAATAAAAACACTCCTCCACTGCCCTTTTTCCAGTTTTTGAGAACTTAGCTCCCGACTTGAAATGGCTTCCTTCGAGGCATATAGGGACCTTCATATTAGGGCTCTCTTGCTATCTATATATCAACATTGAGATTGTTTTAATATGACGTCACAAAATATCCTAGGGTCTGCATACATGGAAATCTTCTGCCTTGAAGAATCCTTCTTGAATCTACTTACCAGCATCTTCTGTCAAAGTAGCTTTACTGGGTTTACCTTTGGCACATACAAGAGAAAGACTTCCTTTAGATGCTGCAAGTTCCATTCTCTGCTAAAGGAATATTACTGTCCATCTTCTATATCACTGGTAACTCAATTTCTGATTTACTCCTGCTTCATGGCTATACAAACCTTCTGATATACTTTAATAAGCAACAAGAACATAGAAACTTTTTTTTTTTTTTTTTTGCTACTACTGTATTTATTTTCTCCTTGTTTCTCTTTGATTTTGTGAGGGAAAAATAAAGGTCATGCCGGGACACTCGGTTCAGCTCCTTTGTTCTGCCATGGATCCAGACCACCGTGTCCAGAAGAAAGGATGTGCAGTCCTTTCAGCTGTCTTGTTTAGAACCAGTTCAATTACTTAGAGGAGAAAGACATCAGTCCTGAGTAGGCCTCATATGTATATGTTAGTCATTGCCAGATGAAGCTGTTATACCATCTGTTCCTCTTTCTTATGACTGCAAATCTTTTTAAGGCCCTTCCTCGGGATGACACAGACAATGAAGATACTTATAAATACACAAATTATTGTATAGCATACTGAGTATGGATATGATAGATCAAATTCAAATCCGGTAAATGGTTGATATTATACTTCCGAGACATGATTTTTCTGGCCTATTTTAGATACCTACTTTAGAATTAGATCAATTGCACCCCAAGGTATCCTCTATGAATTATAAAGAGAGGCTACATCGAGTACTTGTAGACATCTGTGCTGTCAGCTCTAGAGCTAGGCAAGATGAATACCATCCATAAGGTCTAAGAGTAGTAGTACTGCCTGAAAGGAGAAAAAGCAATTTTATCCATGGTTCATTCCTGTTTTCAACATCTCAATTAAGCATGGAAAGACTGCAAAACTCTGGTTTTGGTCTTCTGCTTCTCAGCACCATGGAGAAATTTCTTCACTGTCCTGCTTAGATTTGTGGCATCTCACACACTCCTGTTCCACGTATGTTTTCCCCTAACTCCTTCAAAACTGGAGAAGCTGCTGTGCTGCACCATAGCCAGAGAATACATGGACATGTATGTTCCTCCTGTCACCCAACATCCCGCTTGCAGCTCCCAGTAGATGTTCTTTTAGATTGGTCCAACATGGGGTACAACCTCAAAAAAAGAAGACAAGGATGTCACTTCCTTACATTAGAAGATCTAACACACTGCAGTGAGTGAGGCACAGAGAGAAATTACAGTGCTAACCATGAAAAATTTTACACCTACAGTTAATTTTATGCACTTAGTAGACCATTGGAGTGATATGTATTACTATGTAGATAGTCAAGCCAAGGTGTAAGTAATTGTAGGAAGATAATCTAAGTCATATACAGAACCTATAGAAAAGGAAAAATCTCCTGAGTTGAAGTCTTCTGTGTTGTAAGCGTAATATTTCTTATTTTCATCTTCACACAAATCTATGAGCAACTTAGACCATATATTGTAATTATTACAATACCCCAAAGTATGTTTGGTGTATAACAAATTGCATGCCAGTGATTCAACCCAGAAACAGCACAGATGGCATTTGTGCTGCCACTGTATTCTGGGAGCCTTAATTCCTCACATTCATGAGGGATGTAGTGATTCATGCTAAATCAAAACACTATCTCACTTCACGACCTTATTCCCACACTCTCAAATTTCGCTCCTTTTGCTGGCATCACACACTTGGGGGAACTGTGTGAGCTGGTCCTGCTCGAATAACATACAAACATTTATTTAGACATCCTATTCCCTAGGATATTCTAAGTTCCTCATCAGATCAAAAGGCTTGTCTAAGAGAACAATATGAAGATGTGATATTAAATTTGACAACATTAATAAATTTAAGTTGATTTGATAACAATTTCATTTCAGTTTTGTTCCTGATTACAAACATGTTGCGGTTCTCCCAGTATTATTCAATACCTCATAATTTTAGACATACAAGTATAAGCCATTATTTTCAACTAGCTTGATGCTGAATTCACACAGCTATTAATCAGTTTAATATGCTTCATGTTGCTAATTTGGAAAGCACATAAGGAAGAAGTCTGTGCAGTACAGATATGACAATTAGTAAAACAATCCTTTTTTAAAAAATTTGCTTGAGTAGTACAAATCTTACCAGTAACTTTGTCTCCCTGCACTAAAGAAAAGTAAATGAGACAGTTGTTCTCATGCCAACTACTTTTGGTGCCAGAGGTAGTGATAGAAATATGTTGCCTCTGGAGGTTCAAGAGTATTTAATAATCCTCCCCCTCCCAACATTATTTTCCGTTATTGGTCCCTCTTCTCTCTTCCTTGTTATCGTCTAGTAAACAGGCAAGTGTGAAGACATAGTATATAAAACTTAAAAAACCAACATGTCCATAAAGAACTGGTTGTCTACGTGAAAGAAAAAAAAAAAAAAGAAAATGAAAAAGGCAAAAAAACTTCCAAGAGGACAGCTTTGGCTCAAATTGTGTCACACTGAGGTGCAGTAAAGGTTCTACATTATACATGGCATTCAATTCTTACTTCAATTTTAATTGCAATGTATTTTTACATATTTGTCTTTGATTTCTCTCTCTGTATGTGTTTTAGAAGTGGTGATAAAAAAAAAAAAAAGAGGAGAACTTCTGACCAGATGAATTTGCCTTCTTCAATACTTTTTTTTTTAACTATCTTTTTTTGTGTGTGTTTGGGGGGCAGATGACTATGACAGACATTAGCCAAGCTTAGGATCTGGAACCAGATTGACTGAAGTTGAAATTTTTATGGTATCTTTTACTTTTCCTATCTCAATGCAAGTGCAAAGGTAGTTTACTTCGGAGTCTAAAGACTTATAATACTAAAACAATACAGGATACACACAGTTTAAATAAGGACATCTGTGCCAAAACAATGCACAGTATAGAAAAGGTGAGACAAAAAAACTAAGTATCTGTAATAAATGTTGGCTATGTTAATTAATACAGTGATAGGAGCATGTGTAGAGCAGGTTTCCAAGTCCTGAATCATTTCTACTGAAGCTATGTAGTATATTTTACTGAGGTAAAGGAGTTTTAAGTATTATTTATTTATTTATTATGTATTGAATATTAGTGGATTTGAACAACATCTGTCATTTCCATGGTCCATACGTGGCCTAGAAATTATCTCGGAATTTAAATAGCCTGGTGTATTTTATACCATAATAGCATATTGGTAAACTTATCACCCAGAGTACGATGAATGTTGGAGTTAAATACCTCATGCCTATTTTATGTTCAGATTATTTTTCCTTGCAGTTATAAATCAATAGAAAACATTACTACAATGTACCGCTTCTGGCAGAAGTGAATGAGTCATTTTTTCTTGGGAAAGAACATGGATGTCTAGCTAAGATGTGAATATTTCTCGTAAACTACATTTAGTGTGAAGATCTTCTATTTTATCAAGATCATCTGATGATTTAAAATATGAGATAGTGGATTTTTAGGATAAAACTGTACTGTTTTATTGTTAGCAAAAACAGTTTATCTTTAAATCTACTGAGGATAAACCACTCTCCTGGCCAAACACAGGATGGATGCATATTAACAGGAAGAGCCAAAAAAATCAATACTTGGCTCCAAGCCTGGTGTTACCATCAGAATTTGGGGGTTTTTTATCATGGGGAGATTTACATGGCATTGAGGGTACTTGAAAGAGACGAGATATGTCTGCCACAAAGCAGGAAGAAGATCCTGGGACAAGAGTTAGTGGAGCTCTTTGGGAAAGCTTTAAACTAGATCTGAAGAGGGAAGAGAACAAAACCAGGCTTGACAGAGATAAGACTGAAGGCAGCATGCCAGTGTTTGAGGGATGGTCTGTTACTGAGATCCTTAGTTCTGCTGTCTTAGTAGAGACACAAGGGGAAGATTGTTACAGAAAGGATGCAAGAATGCAGGGATTAATGTTTAAGAAACCCCAGATATCCCTGAAAATGGTCACATAGGGGTTAGGATTTCTCCCAAAATAGCTGGCAGATCAGTAATCCATCTGAAGTACTTCTATACCAACGCGTGCAGCATGGGCAACAGACGCTGAAAGCCACTGTGCAGGAAGGGCAGTTGTGACATCGTCGATATTATAGATATGTAGTGGGATGAGTCACACAACTGGAGCACTGCACTGGATGGCTATAGATTCTTCAGAAGAGCTATACAAGGGAGGAGAGGCAGAGGAATAGCCCTCTGTGTTACAGAATGTCTTGACTGTTTAGAGGTCAATGATGATGATGATGATGATGATGATGATGATGATGATGATGATAGGGCTGAGTATTTACAGGTAAGAATCAGTGGGAGGGACAATAAGATCAATTTAATGGTAAGAGTCTGTTATGGGCCACCCAACCATGATGAGGAGATAGACGAAATACTCTATAGGCAGATGGGAAAAGTCTCGAGATGACTGGTTTTCATTCTCATGGAGGGCTTTAACTTATCATATGTCTGCTGGAAATATGACACAGCAGGGTGGAAACAGTCCAAGAAGTTCTTGGAGTGTGTGGATGATAACTTCCCCAAACAGCTGGAAGACAACTAGAGAAAGTGTCTTGCTGGACCTCCTGCTTGTGAACAGAGAAGACCTTGTTGGAGATGAGATGGTTGAAGACCTACTTAAGCACAGTGATCATGAAATGATTGACTTCCTGATCCTCAGAGAAGCAGGGAAGGGATTCAATAGAACTGTCATCTTAGACTTCCAGAGGACAGACTTTGACCTTTTAGGAAATTGGTTGTCAGAGTCCCTTGGGAGACAGTCCTGAAGGTCAAAGATGTCCGGGAAGGATGTACATTCCTTAAGAAGGAAATCTTAAAGGTGCAGGGCTGAACTGTCCACATGTGTAAAAAGATGTGTTGGCAGAGCAGAAGTCTATCCTGGCTGAATAGGGAGATTATATGATTATGCTGGAGATTTGCCTCCACACACACAAGTCTATAGGACTGGATGGGATCCACCTGAGAGTGCTGAGGTAGCTGGTAGAGTAGTCAACAAACCACTTTCCATCACTCACCAGGGAAGTCCCACCAGGCTGGAAGTTGGAAAACACTCATCTAGAGAAGGGCTGGAAGGAGGGTCCTGAGTACAGACCTGTCAGCCTGGCCTCAGTGGGAGGGAACAAATCATCTTGAGAGCCATTGTGAGGCACATACAGGATAACCAAGAGTTCAGGCCCAGCCAACATAGTTTTAAGAAAGGCAGGTGCTGTTTGACCAGTCTCATCTCCTTCTATGACAAGGTGGCCCACCTAGAGAATGAGGGAAAGGCTGTGGATATGGTCTACCTGGACTTCAGTAAGACCCTCCACACAGCCTCCCACCACACCCTCCTGAAATTTAAGCCCATTACTTATTGTTCTACTCTCAGTGGGCAGGACAAGAATATATGCCTTCTTATCTAGCAGTGCTCAATTGCATATCTATTCAACATAGACGTATCATGTCTACCCAAAGCATTCTCCATTTTAATTATTATCTGTCTAACTAATCTAGTTGGACAGTAACATGAGTTTTGTGTGCTTCTGTGTATATTCCAATGGGGTCAACAAAATTCTGTGCTGTTTAAGATTTATATTTTCTATGGCTAGTTGTACACTGTCAATCTTAATCTCTCGAATCCTATTCCCAAGATGTCTCTCAATATGCAACCCATCAGGATTCATGTTGACAGCATACAAACATGAACTCAAGTATACTAATATTTTGTACAGTGAAGCTTAAAAGAGGCATATCTGGTGATGTTCTTTTCACAGTAACAAGTTACAGAAAACTTAACTTTAGAAGTATTGTAAAGCATCATCCAGTTTTTTTGGTGTCATTTTAGTCTTACACTACAATAATGTACCAAAGAAAACACAGCTTTTGTAAACCATTCTGATATAACCTAATTTGAGCTAATTCTCATTTCAGCTATGCCACTATAAGAACACTAATACTAATGAGGTTTCACAGGCAAGTAGAATTATAGTGAAAGTCCAAATTTCAAGGAGAATTGTCTTATAAAGGAAGTCATAGCTTTCACTGATATGAATTCAGACAAAGTGCTCATGTCTTGTGAATTATGGTCTTCCGTCTCTGACTGGAAGGACACTCATGTGGGTTATGGATAATGTGTTTAAGTGTTAACACCTGTAAAAGTAAAAAAAAGAGTATAACAACATTTCTTAAACCATATATAAAATCTGAAAATCTGTATACTAAATGTGAAGTTAACGTTTTATTCTCTGGACAGTTTACAGTTCATTAACGGCAGCACTCACAGCCATCTGACAGTTGGCCAGAACACTGATCTAAACTAGAAGATAATGAGGTTAGAAAATATCTTAGAGGAGTATGAGAGCTCTAGAGTATCATCAGATTGCACAAAAGTAAAACTGCAAATAGATCTTTTTGTTTCAGAATGCCTTTTCAATGCCTCAGTGACACAATAGAATGAACCATATTCCAAAAAGTTCAGGGATAAAAAGTCAGGAGCAAGCAACTGTTGGGACAAAAAACCAGGATCCTTTGGTGAACCAAGGTTGGGAGACAGGAATGTTTTGGCTGACAGTTTCCAAGGGACCACTTCCAGTGTTTCCTTGCTACATGACGTTTAACACAGAAGCACTGGTTATCTCCCAGGCTTCTTGCTTCAAAATGGCATTAGAAGTGGAATCCTAAGTGCTAGGTAATAAGTGACATGCGCTGTTTTTAGGAGATGAAGCAGCTAGGTAAGCGATGTCACTAAACATATTAATATATGTGTTTCCCAGGGAATTTAATATTCCAATTGCATTCCAATGTAGCTTAACAAAATAATCACACAGATTTAGCCACAGTCATAGTTATAAAGAACTCATTCCAGAGAGCCATAGTTTTTGCAAACAAACATTAGTTTCTCAGCGAGTGTTCACCATTCTATAGAGGCCTTCTGGAAAACTTGGTGAAATTAATCACACCAATAGATGTGATGTTTTCTACTCAGTGACCTTAGAAAGACTGTAAGTTTAGGGGAAAAAGGTGAACTACAGCAGCATACTTAAGGTGCACCTACCATTATTTCATCCATGCAGATAATTGTCACCTTTCCTGGAAGCAGAGCCAGAAATTAAACCTGGATTTTCTTCTAGGCTTCACCCTTCTCTTGCCTTGAACTAGCACTAAACGTGCACCACAGTTTAAGCCTAAGATAGTATTGAGAGTTATCTTCTTATATGGTTGTATATGTGCTGGGGAATTGGGAAAAGGAGTTTTAAAGTTACAGTACAACAAAAGTCATAGAAGTGATCCAGACTGTTTTGTTGAAATGCCTTCCAGTAACCTTCTGATTTCAGTAGAAATTGATGAAAATGTGTCTCAAACTATTGTACATTGTTCAGTTGTCATCTCATTGGTTGGTTATCTCATTTAAACTGACAAGTTTCCCTTGACTGCCTAGTATCAGAGTACTTGAAACAGAATTGCAATCATGTTTTTTGCCAGCTACAGATTCTGTGGACTTTCATGATCCACTTTCATGATCCACTTTCATGATCCACTTACTATGTTGAGGAAGAAATTAGAAGAGATGGACACACTGGATAAGAGTTTTCTTCCCAAAATGTAAGTTCTTTATTTTAAGTACAAAACAGAAATTGGGTCACTGTATTCAAAACTGACATTTAGGTAAGACTTTGGGTTATTCCTATCTGTCTTTACAGTAGGAATTCATGGGTAAAGAGTTACCAGCTTTATCCTGACTTATGGAATACTCAGTCACACCTGTTCCACTTTCAGTACAAAGAAACAAAAGGACATGTTAATCACCGAGGTGATTATATCCCTAACTAATTCAAGCCCAATCTGAAACAAATATATTTGACTCTTTGAATCTCATCTAAACCTAATATATTTCCATTCTACACTGATATTTATGTGGCCTGATATTTTCTTTGAAGTATTACTCATTATAGAAAACTAACGCATAGATCACGCATATTTATGTAAAGACACATTTATCAACCATGAAAAAAAATAATTAGACCTTTTTGATTTGTACTGTTCTGTTTCAAGACATACAGAAAGCTCTACACAAATGTATTGAGAATAACAAAGCACACTTTGGGAAGCTTTACAAATGATCAATGTTCTTTTATGTACCTTAAAAAATGAGCTCTTTTGAATAAAAAGTCACAAATATGTTTTCCTTTCACAGCTATAATTATTTGGAGGGTAACTTCATTGATTCAGTGATACTTATTGTACAGGCCAACTTCAGTTCACCGAATCTTATTTTAACTAAAGGATGATAGACCACATTAAGAACACAGGACCTGATTTCTATTGATAAAAATATCTGACAATCCTAATTAGAACTCAAGTTATTTTAAAACTCAACCTTTATAAGAGCATTTATAAAAGGAAAACAGCCCTATATTCTTCCAATATTTTCCATGGATCTTTTTACTTCATCAAAATGATTCAATATTAGAAAACATTGTTTGAGTTTTTTCAAAAGGTTGGGTTTTGTTCTTTTTCTTTAGAAACTGAGAACCTACTGTGAATTAAGCAAAAGTTTTGGTTGTTTTGCTTTAAGTACTTGTACCATTCTAATTAACTCTACTTATCTTGAAGAGCAAAATGTGATTATTTTCTTACAGAACATCTTTTCAAATCAGTAAAAAGTAGTATAATTTGTATCTAATTTTGAATGGTTGCATTCAAATTTGACCCTTCCACAGCTTGCCACGGTGTTTAAGGAAAGACATTCCTCATTTTTACCTGTTACAGTCTGCAGTTTCTGCATAAGGTTTATTGAACTAAAATCTTGTTATGAAACCTTCTATGTCAATGATGATGTCTTACCTAACCACTTGCTGAGGATAACCTGATCATAATTATTTTAAATATATTTTGCTCCATTTCATTTCATAATGATGCATTCTATCTCTTTTGCTATGGAAATACGAAAGCTTTTTTTTTTTTTTCTTGTGAGCTCCTGAATCTTTCCCAAAAGCATAGGAATGTCGTATCTTCAGTAGAGACACACTTGATTCCAAATATTGTGATTTATGTATTTGTATAAAGCTCACTAACATGCCCTGGGTAGCCTGCAACCTCATAAAGTCCAACTGAGGTCACTGGGATTCTCCTTTAGTGCAAAAGTCAGTTCAGGCCCTTTGGCAGTGAACCATCCCATCACTAAAATACTTTGACGATAAATTGAACACAAGTTTTACAGTTAGAATTGAAAAAAAATGGATTTTTTACATATTATTTAGTTTAACCCTGTTACCCCAAAGCCACTGCATATTCAAATGGTTTACAGATGGAGCCACATTGGAGGAGGCTTGGAAATGGGAACAGAAATGGTAAAGTTGTGGAAACAATAGTGTGGTTTCCCCATTCATTTGGTTCTAGATAGACACTGAATGTACTACTCTTTTGCAAATTTTCTTCGGGTCATTGGAGTGACTCTCGGCAGCCTTGTTTGCTGGCTGAACTGATCTGTTTTACATCACTTTTAGACAGAGCTATTCCACTAATGCATTATACAAAAGAATTGCCACAAAACAGGGGGTCATAACAAATGGCTTTTGAAACATATCCAGCTAAATACAAAAATATAGTGATATTTAAAACAGCACTAAATAAAATGGAAACATTTAAAAAATAATCTCCCAAAAAACTAATTGCAATCATTTGTTTCACAGGATTAAATCCTTGTAGAACATTTTATCTGACTATTTGGACTAGGACATGAACTTTACAAATTACTACTTTTTTGTTCTATTTGGCACCAGCTGTGTGCATGCTTCTGAAACATCACCAGTCATGCTGAGCATTTAGTAGGAATGTTGCAACGGCAATTTAGATGTTAAAGGGCATTGTGGTTTTTAAGGGCTTGTTATCATGGCCAGCTGTAGCTAACAGCTTGTAAGAGATCAGAAGAGGTATGTGATTTTCCAAGTAACAAGAACAGCCTGTATTTACCATGGTTTCTATTCTGCCACAGAATGAGAGGTACTGGACATGGAAGTAGATGTTTTCCCAGGAACAGTATTAATAAATGTTGTTATAACTGTGTTATTTATATTTTAATCTCTCAAAGAATTTCAAATAATCTAAAACTTATAAAATACTCTCTCCAACATGCACTTTTGTATTGATGAAAACTGTTAAATTGAAATTTTTGGAAAAATAAGATTTTTTTGGTATCTGTTCTGTGCATTTGAATCAGGGAAAATATGTTAAAGCATCCTTTTAACATTTCCCTAATTAATTCTCACTCCTAAATGCCAGGATTATGGTTCATTGATCATTAGTTACTCAATGAGGAAACAGTCCATGGAAGGTGGTCATCTATACAAACCCTTGTTATTGGATTTTCTGTAGCTTCGTCTGATGTTGACTTTGACTGTAATCATGTTGAATCATGGGGTCAATTAGGGTACATGAGTCTTGTTTGAAGGCACACTTCAATTAGTGGCTTTAAATAGAGTATGTTAGCAAACTATTATTTGCACATAAAGCCATAATTTTCCTCATTCCTTCGAAGTCTTGAAAAGATAGATGCATATTGTTCTTTTGAATGGAGGTGAAATCAAATTAAGATACAGAATAATCTTTCAAACTCATCTTTTACTAGGTTTCTTAGTTAGAAAGATATTTACACAATACTCAGTAAACATCTCTTCAGATTTTGTTTGTTTTCTAAGACTTTTCTATATCTTTTTAAAGATTGGTAAGGTTCATGCTCTGTGTCAAATATCTGCATAGTTGTGTGTAAAATTAAACAATCAAATTATGTATCAGATATAGACATAAAAGGACCTCATTAAAAGTTATAACTGTCAGCACCACAGAATTAGTTTCTGTGTCCTGTAATTATGACTTATGGCTGAATGAAGGTAAATTCAAAACTCCAATTAAAGGAAATTATATAATGTGTTGGAGGTCCTTCGACCACCAGTTACATTTGACTTTCTACATTCCTTGAAAGATTAATTGCATGAACTAGACAACATTATTGAACAAGTAGCTGAACTACAAAGATAAAGATTTAGGTTGTCCTTTGTTAAAGCTGTGAGACTTTATTCTGTGCATTGTATTAAGATATCAGTTTCATACAATAGAGATAAAGGTCTTTGCAATTGGCAGAAAACAGGAAAGATGTAAGCAGGTATGCAAAGTAACAAAAAGAAGACTTTACATACTCATTCAAAACTAGGATTATAATAAAAATCAAGTACACATGGAATGAAAACGTAATTGCTAGGCTTTAGTTAAGGAAAAGCTCTTCACTGACCTCTGGGAGTTAGGTCTTGGTAAAAAAAAAAAGACTGCAGACTGAATTTTTTGATCTTCTGTGTCCAAACCCTCTCCCACAAGGTAGTTGCCACCTTGTTCCCACATGAATTACTAAGGATTTTGAAGCAAGAAACTCCATTATGAGAAGCTGTAAAATAATCAGCTCAATGATGATCTGATCTTAGCCTTAGTTTCTGTGCTCGGCTTCATCTGATTCCAGCACTCTGTGTTAGCATGAGTCAGCAAGTAGTTTTAAGTAGAGTATATAATATGCTAGATGTTATCCATAAAAATAAAGATTCTTTCTTTCTTTTAATGTTGTTTCATTTTGGCTGTTTCAGTATGCTTTCACCATGAGTTCTGAAGTGTATTGATGTCACTTGGTGTGCAAATTCATTCCCACTTTTTGATGTTTCCTCTCTTCAATTTTGTAAACAAAAAGCATCCATAGACTACTACAATCTATTTATTGTCCTAAAGATGGAAGTTTTGTTTTTTGTTATTTCCCAGATGAATACAGCCATCATACATTCCTACAAGGACTTTAGCTGAAGATGGAAGCTGTGTCTTGTTTTCCTCGGCCTTTCACAAGAAACTGAAGTAAACCTCACTACCTTTTATATAGGTTTACAAGGACAGCCAGATGGATTCTGCTAACTAAGTCCTTCTAGGAATAAAACCTGTGTTAAAAGAGTATTAACGCATTTCTGCATTTTAATGCAGACAAGTCTGAATGAAGAGCTTGATTCCTATGTCATTTGGATATTTAAGATTCAGGGGAACATGTGCTGAGAGTGCCATCAGATTGTAATGACACTGAGCAATACCCTGGGACAGCCCTCACCCTGCTGTCAGCCTAGGGTCCCATATCAGTTCCCCGAGGCATTAGCCTCTGCCTCAATCATGCTGCAGCTGGGCCATTCTAGTCCCTAAAGCCTTGCCCTACTCATCCACAGGCCTTGTCAAAGTAAGCCCACCTCTGGGTCTACATCTCACCCCACTCTTTGCCCATCCCTGAGGATATGGCTGGGGCTGGGCCTGGGGCTGGCCCTGATGCCCCCAGCTGCCCCACTCCTGGCTGGGGCAGAGAGAGGGACCTGGTCTATTGGACCCTGCCCTGCTTCCCCTTCTGTCAGGAACAATGTGGTACCAGCCCTGGGAAGCATTTACTTGCTACATGGGAAGACTTACAAGGTCTTTACACCCCTGAATGCTGATATAAAGGATATCAGACTCTCAAAGATTGAGATGTGTCTTTCCACTTTTACCAAAGAAGCTATGTGATAGATTGGCTCAGCTGCAGTCTAAACCGGTCTTTGCTTGTCTTTCCCAAGTCTGTTTCATTGCACATGAAGGAGCACGTTAGCACTTGTTCTGTGCACATTATTGCTTCCCTTTTTGTCCCCTACAGATTTGTTGGAGCAACACCTAGGGTACAGCTCTGCTGAGGGGTGATCGGGGACACACAGTGTCTCCACTACAGCTCCCAAGGCCTCCCCAGGAAGTGACCTTAAGGTGGTGGAGTTTTGCACAGGATTCAGAAATCTTGAGACTGTGTTCTGGCTTTACTTTGTGATCTGTCAGATATAGACTTGTGCTGTGACTCAGCTTGGGATTAGTATAAATGTCTTTATGTGAGTGTCTGCAGATGTGCCAGAAATCTGAACTCCCAAAACAGTCAGTGGAGACGGAGGAGTGATTCAACTGTCCAGACTTAGGATTCAGGTAGCTAAAGAGGGATGCTTACTGTTGAGTATCCTGCCTTTCTTCCTGCTGCCCTCAGGAGAGTACGTCTCTACTCGTGTCTTAGGTCTCCTACTTGCTGGTGCCCTTGTAGAGATAAACTAGGATATTTCAAAACACAGAGAAGCCTATTTACGAGCAACTGAATTGTGGCATCAATGTCTGCTGTAGGATGCACCAAGTCACTCTCCAGTCTGCAATGCCTGCGCTGCCTAGTTTGCCTTTGACTATAACTGAAGCTCAGATTTCCAGTGCACCTCCATATGGACACTTAATTTTTAGTGACTTTGCATAGTCTTAAATTTGATCTCCTGACTCGTTTGCTCTTTAATTTCAGACTCATCTTTGACTTCTGTGTGACTTTCTTATGTATAAAAGGGGAAGAATTCTTCATATGCTGTCTCTGTTTGCTTGTAGCACAGAGAAGTTATCTCCTTCTCCTGCAAGTTCTTTGCTGCTTTTGGGGTGTTGTGTCTCTGTTTCTTGTATGATAGGTGTCTAACAGAACATTTCAGTTGCTCTGTTAAGCATATGAGTGAAATGATCCAATGCAGGCATGAATGCAAATAACAGGGGTATAGAAGATAGCAAGGTTACTCTCTGAGACTTTAAACTTTCTCTTTCTGTCTCCATACTAATTAGCTTGATTAGGAAGAGAAGTCTTTTTCTGCTATCTTTCTTTATAGCCAGGGGTGAGTATTCAACATAGCAGCAAACAAACTCAGGCTCTTCTTGATGAGGACAGGAAAGCAGAAATTGTTTCGTGGTAGGAGGCCAGAAGACAAGTTGCCTCAGTAAACAATAAGAAGCTGTAGTGAAGCTACTGTACAATGTTACAGCAAATAACAAAGCATTTTCAAAATCACATTTTTTTAACCACCCACTCTGAAAGCCATGTTTGATGAATCAGCTATTTACTGTTGTTGGTAAGACCTGTAAAGAATCTTTTTCTGCACAGTTATAGGCACCTTGGTTTGCAGCAGAAATAAATTAAAGCAGGAACCACAGGGAGTCTGGAACGTTTCATCATCACATGGAACTTGTGATACTAAGTCTTAAAGTTGGATGCTGCAGATGCCCTACTTTCTGAACTATGGTTTTATTTTCAATTAGTAATGGTAAAAAGAAGTAGTAACAATCTCAATTAAATATACGAAATCCCTTTTCCATTAGGAAATAAATATATATAAATATATATAAATAATATAAAGATTACTTGCTTTGAACCAGAGAAAATGCCAATTTTTCATCACCAAATGAAAAAGAAACCCAAAATATGGTTTTGTCTTTTAGACATTTTGAAAGCTTTAATCTGCCCAGCTAGGGAAGAAAACAGGCTTAAAAATAAGTTGCATAAATACCTGCAAATATGCTACTCATTCTGCATATGCTCTGGCTTAAAAAGCTTCTATGAAGTTCTCAGAATACTGCTCTATTTCAAGATCCACAATAATTTGACAAGCCAATTACAAAAGTATGTGATAATATGGCTGTCCGGCTTTATATCTCTTTTTTAAAAAGGTAGTTTAACCGTCATGTTGGTACAACTCATTCCAGATGGATTTATTTCCTATAGATAAGCTTTCTCCCAAAGGCTCAAACTGCACCTCTCCGGCTGCAGCAAATAAGGAAAATGAAAGATTCTGGATGCCTGCTTGATGTTGAATAGAGATGAAGACACAGATGTTTATGTTGTGAGGACTTCCGTTTTCACTCTTAATTCCCGAGGACTCAAACCTACTCCACTAAAGTTAGAAATAATTTCTCCTTTGTCTTCAGAGGAAGCTGGTTTAAGCCTCTTTTACTTACTAAAAGCATCCTGAAATTTTCTTCTGATACCAGCAGAATATTATACCTACATTCTTGTGTTTAGAAGTCATACTGCTAATATATCTGACAGCATACAAATAAAAAAGGAAGGGCCACAACTTGAAAATTCCCTTTCTGCTGAGGCTGGGTTTCAGTGACAGTGCTCTACAATAAGAATTTTACTTTCAACTTTGAAACTCATTGCCAGCTGACTGGTACTAAGATATTTTTTTTTTCTTTTACCTCAGAAACTTCTCAATCCTGACAAATGTTAATGCAAAACCTATGGCATCAGCATGACCTGGCATCTGCCCAACCTCTGCACCTGCACAATTACAGCCAAGCTTTCCTAAACACTTCTTCCCTAACAGCTTGTTTTGTTTGGGGTTTGCTGTTGTTTTGTGTCATTTTCCCCACCTTTCTCTTTTTAAACACCAAGTGCTTATGGCAAGCATAATTTTTCAGACATTGTTTTGGAGTTTCTCAGAGCTAATCATATCTGCCCCTTGAGAAGGTTTGCAAGACTGGCCCACACCTGAAGCCAGAGTCAGTGAGTTCCAGCAAAGATACCAGAGAAGATCCACAGCCACCTGCCTTGCCTGAAGGGCAGTGGGAGAGGCTGCTCAAGGAGTGCAGAGCCAGCAGCTGTGTTCTGTTCAGGCCACTCTGACGGTTCCCACCATACCAATAAAAGCAGGGCTATCAATCACTACACAAGATCAGCCAGCATTTTAATATTTCCCTCCTCTTTCCTACTCTTTCACTGTTGCAAATAGCCTTGAGTATTCTGCACCAATACACAGTCAGGTGTGTTTATACACAAGTCGTTTTCATGAGTGCGTGTGACCTGTCAAGACACAGAAAATGAATGTCAGCTCATTACCAGAAAGGAGAAAAAAACACATTAAAAAATCCCTTTGAAAGTGGAGACAAGGAACCAGATGCTTAGTTATGTTAATTGTCCAAGTTCCTCTGATTTCTGTTGAGTTCTGTCAATCTAGCTCAACTAAGAATCCAGTGTGTGATGTAAAGGAATAAGGAAGGATGTTCACATGTTAGATCTTTCTTTCCCCAAAAGAAGTGAATGAAGATCTGTTCTGCCAAGTTTGCTAAAACAACTAAAATTAAACAGGAGTCAACAGATTGAGAATTCTTTATATCAATATAGATCTGGAATAAGTCTTCAGAAATCTGTTGAGATGTGTACAGATGTGGTTACATTCAGAATCTATAGACTTAATATATCTGACCAGAATCTAAAGATCCAATCATTTTTAAACAGAACTTCTCTGCACCAGCAATGGAAAATTTCTGTCAAGAAACAGATGGTATGTACTGGACTGCGATTTGATCTTTCATCTACAGAATGAGAAGTATGTAGTGGGTCTGCATTACTGATCAGTAATTGCTAAATCCAGGAGTTCCTATTTGCAGATCAGAAAGACACCTGTAACTTGTTATGTAAAAGCTAAATAATGAAATTTGCACATAATTTCAATCAGTTTTCTCTTCTCAGAGAAATGAAGGAAAACAACACCTGGTTTAGGATTTGGTGATGCTGGTTATTAGATACAGACCTCCATTTAAAAGACTTTCTAGAGGAGGTTGCCTGTACTTTGGTTGCTGATATATCCTTTAAAAAAGAAAATATAAATTCCCAACCCCGTACTTGCCTTATGTTGGCTCAGTTTCATCAAAATATTGGCCTTTAAGCCCTAAACCCAAGTAATTCATCATTCTGTAACAATGAATGTGCATTAGATGTGCTATTACATTTTTTCAAAAAAAAAAAAAACCAACCTAATGACTACAAAAGAAAAATTTGAAATGCAAGATGATCTTTGAGCAATGAGAACAGCTGTAGAAAAAAGTAAATTGATATGATTAAAATTCTGATGTTAATCAGAAGGAATACAGCAGTTTACTATAGCCCCATATACTTAACTGATTTAATTTTGAAAATTTCAGTTAAAAATTTTTGTTTGAAGCATTACAGGCATGTAGATTCACATGGATGTAAAGGAATTAAGGTTTTTGTGGAAACATTATAGTATGACATCGATTTCAAAAAAGGGCATTTGTACTTTGCTTTTTTCCCCTTAATTATGAACTTTTAAATTGTCTTTACTGTGTGATACAAAACATGCAGACATCACCCATTCCAGATGCTGGGTATTTGCCTAGGTAGGAATTCATTGCCTATTTTTAAGGAACAATTATAAGCGTATTGCAGACAGCCATTGTTACTTTTGTAAAATATCTGAATAATATAATTGCTTAAATCTCCCTTTTCTGGTTAATTGAAGTAACCTTATTTATATCTTTGGAAATAAATATTTACAGATTTTAATTTTAGGCATATTATGGACAGTAGACAGTTTTAGTCAATTCAGTTTCCCTTGGCTACTGGACACTAGCTCTTTTGGAAAATCAAGTATATCTTACTAGGTGGGACTATCATCTTCTGAGATTGATGCAATGAGATTATAATCAGTACTCTCTAGGCAACCACCAATTTCTGCAAAAGAAATAAGAATCATCTTTGAAAATGGGTCCAAAACGGATGGTGAGAATAATGGGGTTTTTCTTTTTTTTTTTTTTCTTTTTTTTTTTATGCAAAATGAGCACCTAGTGACTGCAATTTCACTGCATTTTAGTCAGCTAGTGGGAACTGAACACCCTTGCCTTTTTTTGTGTGGCACTACTTACTTACACAGCTGAACATGAAGCCTGAGTAACTGCTGAAGAAGAGCTTGTAAAATGTAGATAATTTGTTTCCCTGAACTAATCATGTTTTCCTGTGTAGGTGAGTGATTTTGGAGAATTTATTCACTGTTTGTTTTTACTTAAAGCATCAGGAAATCTGATTTTCATTAGTGAAGAATGTAACTCCTCCTATTCATTTTGGCTAGGTATTTTGACAGACAACATTCATTTTTGAAACTTTTGAAATTCTAAATCCCTGTGCTCTGAGATTGCATTGTGATTTATTCCTCCCCGTAGTCTTGCTTTATCTTATATTCATAGTCAAGGACTTTACAATAAAATCGTTGGAACTAATTCAATCTTCTTTTTCTCTTTTTTTCTTTTTTTAAATTTGTTTTTACTGGATGATTATTACTACTTATTCTAGCAGAGAACGTTCATCTTTGTGTAACTTTAGCAGACCTGCTTCCAAAGGGTCCTTCTTGGTCAAACTTTAGTAGCAGTGGTGGCATTTAGACCTTCTTATTCACCAAAAATGATCAGTAAAGATTGCTATGACAGCAACAAAACATTTAAACTCTGCAAAAAAAGTTGGTGAATGTAAACTGACCTGTACTGCATCAGCAAAGCATCTATCTCACATTGTGCTTGTCCTACAGCTATTTAAGTATCTGTCAGCAGACACAATAGGGTAAACATGCCAAAAGAAATTTCTGAAATAGAAAAGTGCTTAAGTCCAAGTTCAAGCAAATAAGCAAAAGCATAAAGGCTTTAGGACTTTGCTGAGTCAATGTTTGCATGACTAAATTGCAACTCAAAGCCTGCATGTTTCAACATGACATATACCATGAAACGCATAATTGTAGGTACCTGAGTGATAATTGCACATCTGCATATGGAATTGGATAGAGAAATTTGAAGGTTAAAAAATACAAGATTGAACAAGTCATGTTCTGTTTTGTTAGTTAATACTGATACTTTTGGTATGCAAAACACCTCTCCTTCTGTTTTTGGTTCTTTAGAGTCTTTGTTTAATATGATGTGATGCAAATTCCATTAGCTTGGATCATATTGCTGGAAAAAGGAATGTATTTATCTTGTGTATAGAAATTCAGATGCAGCAAGTGGATTCCCTTGTATCTTCAAATATGTGTTAAATTCATGCTAGATAATGTTTTATGCCAAATCTTTTGCTCCTTTAACAAATTAAGGGAATGTATTTCTTCACAGTTTACACCAAACAATGCTAGCTTTTATTGAGTTAGGGCTCTTTGAATTAATTCCAAGTTTATCCGCACACACCTGTAAGCCCTGGGAATATCCAGTCTCAATTTTGGATTTAAAACAAAACTCAGAAATGCAGTCAGATCTTTTTTTACTTAACACACTTGGAACAGAGATCTTTTGGGGGAATCTATCCAATTCAAACTTTTATTATTATTTCCCCAGGCTGGAGTAACATATTGACTTCTGTGAAATCCAGAACTACAAGGAATAGCTTCACAATTTTTTAGGGTCTTTTCACAAATAAGCTACATAAACACTGGTCATCTCTCGTATTAGTTTCATTCTCTAATACAGTTCAAAAAAACTTCAAGCAGTATCCTGGGCTGAAAAAAGAGCTTTCCAGAAGTTGTCTTATAAGCTCCATGTGCAAGACTAATTTCTGGACATTGCACTCTAGACACAAATGAAAATGGCATAAAAGTTTTAAACATTAGTGTAGGACTTGCTTCTAGTAGTTTTATGATAGCCACTGATGATACTCAATATAAACAAAAAAATACTACTTAATAGATCATCAGATGCAAGACTTGCTGGAGTAACCTGCAAAGGCTAGTGGGAGCATTGTCTGAATACAGAAAGTATGACAATTCTTGTGTTTTTAACTCCAGTATGACACACAGAAGAAAAGAATTGCACATCTATGCTGAAGAGATACAAAATATCTTCTGTCAGCCCTAGCCTGATTTCAAAGTGTGCACAAGTGAAGAAAGGGATTGCTTAGCTGAAGATATGCACAGCCCATGTCAGCTTACCTCAATAGGCACAGTGAAGCTGGAAAGAGGAATGGATATGAACAAATAATGTGACCACTGACAAACTACTGAAGAGTTCATTTGTCCTATGTGACTGACACTTGACACAGACACATCAAACACCACGTAACAAACATGGATAAGCCCCCATGATTCCTAAGGTCAAAGAAGCCACAAACAGATACAGCTATCATTTATACAGGCATAAATATTCTCACAGAATTAGACTTGACACTAGGTAAGCAGGGACAAAAAGAGATGGAAAAGTCACCTTTGTGAAAAGTGAAATGAGTTATTTGTTTTTAATCTCACATTCACAATTTCATGCTTTTACAGCAGCAAACAAAAATGTCAGGAGCACTTCAATATGCACAAGGCTACTTTCCTCATGTTATTTTAATCTTCCTCACTTTAATCAGGAGAAATGCAGAATAATGAAATCTGTCAGAAAAAAATTGTTGTAAATATAGTATTGCCATGCACACTTCTTTCAAATGCCACCTCAGAATTTTTAATGATGGGGAATAATAAAGCACATTTTTGAACTGCACATATTTTCAGTGATGTGGTAAACTGATAAATTTAAGTTTACATAATTGATTGTGATGTTGTAATGATGGATGTAGTATAAACATACTTCATAATCCACGAATATATTGTGACTGTTGATCGTATGCAACTGCTTTTAGTTTTAATAGGTGTATGTATCCACACACACATTTACTCATATATATTTAATGGGACTACAAGAGAAGTTACAGAATACATAAATATGAGACTGGTAGGAAGAACATGTTTACTTGACCTCTGACCATTATAAAAGAAATAATTTAGTGCGAGACTTACTCCTGTGGCAAAGTTACCTTATAAACAATACTTTATGTATTTGTATTTTGCAAGAAGGATCAAGGGATCTTAAAAAGTTGGATGTCCTTAAGTTGTTTTTAATTCATACAGGGGAAATCACCGACAAAGTGACCTTATGAATGTTAAACTTTTACCTGGAATGAAGGAAAGATGAGGCAGGCATTCAAAAGAAAAAAATGGAAGAAAACTCATAGAAATTATTTGAGAGAAGGATCAAACCTTCTTGGTTGTTCCTGCAATCTGTGAGATGTTCCCTTTGTACTCCTTCAAGCAGAAAACAGAGATTCAGGCTGACTCTTACTCTCACCCCTTACATGGATTTCTATGATGGGTTCTAGAGGTATACCTTAGGGTCATTCACATTAAGTTAGTAAATAGAAGATGAACATCTAATGTAGAAAAATTCAAACCATCCCTCTTTAGATTTTAGGCTCTCAAAACAGTGATATCATATTTTGGCCATGATTTTCTCTGCCATTAGTCAGATATATTTTGTTACATACTGAATACTGTGAACTGTGACAGAATTCAAGAATACTTTATAAAGCAACACAGTGAGGAATTGAATTTCATTTTTCATGATCCTAGAAGTGAGAGCACTTTTTTAAAAAAGTTTTTAAGAAAGGGACACAATCTACTACAAGGATGATGCCATGTTTTGTCTACAAGTCAATACTTAAAGCACAGATTTAATGCTGCTGTGTTAATGGACACCATTTCTGGTCAGGGGAAAGAAAACACAACTTACTGTAAATAAGCTCAGCAAGCTCATTCCTTCTGTTTTTTATGTTGGTGGTGGTGGTTTTGTTTTCTGAAGGCAATCAATAACTAACAATTTATTATAAGTAACATTTGGGATGGATTCCTTTCCTGCTTATTAAGTCCATTGATGGTTTTCACTGAGTAAGAGAAGTATCACGATAATTACCTTAAATGTCTTCACAGTCTTTACTCAGACAAAAATTGTTCTTGCTTCTTTTCTAAGTGCCAACCATCACTCCCTGTTTACTGAATGCTGTGAAAATCATTCTTTACCTTGAGGGGAGTAAACAAGAACTTTATTTTGTCTTCTTTTTCTTTTTTTAAGAGAAAAAGATTTTACCTCTCAGAAGATCTTGATCAATGTACTTCTAGAAGCCAATTTATTTCTGCCAAGTTGTTATTATTAGTCAAATAATATAAACTAAATACTAAATAAAGTTGTAGATCAAATGGTAATATACTGGTGTGATTTAATCAGGAGATCTTGACTTGGCAAGACATTGTAGAGATAAAGTCATTGCCTCTATAAGGGTGTTGTGTTTGAGGCTAGAAATATAAGCACCTTTTACATTTCCCTTTCATGTTTCCCAGAGAGGCTGTTTACCTCTGGATCATAGAATCATAGAATATTAGGGGGTGGAAAGGACCTTTAGAGATCATCTAGTCCAACCCCCTACAGAAGAAGGATCACCTAGATCAGGTCACATAGGAACATGTCCAGGGGAGTCTTGAAGACCTCCAAGGAAGGAGACTCCACAACCTATCTGGGCAGTCTGTTCTAATGCTCCGTGACCCTCACAGCAAAATAGTTTTTTCTAATGTTTAAATGGAATTTTTTGTGTTCCAGCTTCATCCCATTTTAAAGTAAATGATAACCTATCATAAATCAGTAAGTTTTCTAAGCTACATAGACTCATTGGTTATAAATTTACAAAAGACAAGATCTTTATCAGAAAAAAAGAGACTGAAGAAGTGCATTTCTTTAAAAAACTGATACTTAGGCTTTGACCAACAAAATTAATTTTTAACTCTCTAAAGTTACCTTTTCACTTTATGTATCTCAAAGACAATATTGACTTGAAGTGACAGTACTCTGTAAAATACAAGTTCGTCATAATACAGAATTTAGTCGTTGGACTCGATGATCTGAAAGGTCTTTTCCAACTACGATTGGATTCTACGATTCCAAGCCAGCATGTCTGAAATTAGTTTATCATACTGATCTAGAAGGGAGGATAAGACTGTATTTTCCACTATTTTCTTTTTTTTTTTCATAGAATGTAGTTGGAAAAATTGTTTCACCTCAAAATATTCATTATGAGCAAAAATATTTCAGAATCTCCATTTCTAAAAAGGTGTTGTAGTATTAAAAAGAACAATACACATCCAACTATTTATGCCATCTATTAGTACAGAACGGTGATTTGTTTCCCTCTAATGGTGACTCAGTCATGTATTGTTTGGTAAATAGACTACAAACTTTCACTATAGACAAAAATTGCCGCTCTTTAGTTTTACATTTCAATGAGATCATATTCATGTTTTAATTTTCTTAGTTAACTGAAATTAGATCTGATAATTTTTGCTTAGAAACAGTTTCACTTGTAAATACTCTGTATTCTAAGATTCACATTATTAACACACAAAAATATAGCATTAAAGCTATATGTCACAGTGTGCTACAGTGGTCCAGAGTAATACACTGAAATTTGGTTTTGGTCAGATATATTAATGCTTTTACCAATATCAGACAAATGATCTCTATTTGTCTCTAGCACTGTAGGCATTTTAATGCTACAAGATGAAACAATGATAATGATACTAAATCCAATTGGAGCACGAGACATGCTGTGGAAAAGGATGAGATCCCTGTAATAGGACAGTTCAGTTTCCATGCATCTGCCTGGGAGCATTTTTTTCTGTTGCAGCTACCACTTGATTGAGCACAAGGAGCCACTGTGTTTACATATTCCTGAAGAGCATTTCTCTGAAGCTGAAAACCAGATTGGCAAAGCTCTATGCAGGTATACACTGGTATTAGTGCCCCCTCTATTGCACAGTATCTGCTGCCTAGAGATAGAAGTGGCAGCTTTTGAGCTACTATTGAAAAAAGCATAATATAGTGTCCAGTACGAGCAACATTTCTAATTTTGTATTTCATTTATTTGCACTACAACTAATTAAAATATCTTGAAAGCATGTCAATCTGTAGAAGCCTAGAAGAGATTGACAGAAGAATGATGTTTTAATGAGAATTAGACTGGTAGATGAGGAAGCTTTTGTCAAGGTCATTGCCATATACTATAGATCTGGTTTGGATATTTCCTAGAACATGAGATGCTGAGCTTACAGTGGGTGTCAGGAGGTTGGGACATTCCCTAATATTCTATGATTCTATGATCCAGAGGTAAACAGCCTCTCTGGGAAACGTGAAAGAGAAATGCAAAAGGTGCTTATATTTCTAGCCTTTGGAGTAATTTGCAATGAGAAACTCTGCTTTCAATCAGACAGATAAAAGTCTGATTTTTGTTTCAGACTAAGTACTATTTGGACATGAGTCTCAAAGAATGTGACAATGCCATACATACCCATGTGTCTGCAAAGAGAGTTTTATTTGCCTTTATTTGCATCACAGAATCATAGAATGGTAGGGGTTGGAGGGGACCTTTAGAGATCATCTAGTCCAATCCCCCTGCAGAAGCAGGGCCACCTAGATCAGGTTGCATAGGAACGTGTCCAGGCAGGTCTTAAAGACCTCCAAGAAAGGAGACTCCACACCCTCCCTGGGCAGCCTGTGCCAGTGGTCTGTCACCCTCACAGTGAAATAGCTTTTTATGTTTAAATGGAACTTTTTGTATTCCAGCTTCATCCCATTACCCCTTGTCCTGTTGCTAGATACAATAGAAAAAATGGATGTGCCAATCTCCTAAATGAATGAAACTTTTAAGGAACATACTGTGTTCTGTTCTACACTTATGCCCTTAAAAACTTGACAGTGGCACTAAGTTCTTTGTAGTTCAGGAAACAAACCTTTCACTGAACTAGTGAGAGGAAAATAGTCAAAGACAAACTTAAAATTGCTTTAATTTCAACGACCTTGCACAATAATTCTGATAGTATTGGAATACTGGAAAGCTTCAAATATATCACCTGACATTACATTTTTACTTCCATATAAAAGGATATACATATTTGAAACATAGTCTGAGCCCCTGTATTTCTAGGTATTGGAGGTAAATAAATTACCATCACCCTATACAGTACAGTTTACTTTACAGGTCCATTGAATTGTGATGGGAAACTGCTCGTATGCATACGTTACAACCATATGCACTGCTCCTGACTTACTCCAAATAGTGGCTGCATCTGAGTAGTCTTTATCCCTCTTAATTTCTGCTCCTTAAATTCAGCACAGTAATGATCAATGTTAGCAGAGTAGAAGTAAAGTAGAGAAAATGAGGTTTCTGTAAAAACAAAAGAAGATTAAAAAAAAAAAAAAGATAAATAAAAAGAAAGCAATTAAGCAGAAAACCTCCTTACAGCAAACCAGTGCTAAAGCTGCTGTTTCTCTATGCCTTTGAAGTCTATTTTTACTCTCTGGTAATCATTAGACAGAGTCTTACAACTGTTGTCTTTTCTTTCCTCCATTTATCCAGATGAGAATGTTTTTAGCTATCCAAGTATTTGGTGACTTTTTTTTGCTTCAGCCTAATGAATTTTACAAATTAAATTCTTCAATATGTCCATTTTGTAGGTGTTATCTGGTCATGAATTCCAGGATGTTTATTTCTTTTCATTTTGCACAAGGTTCAGAGCTCTGCAGCAACTAGGGAGGATTTTTGTTAACTCATATAGGGATTCAGTGTTGTTTCAAAAGTCCAAGGGCATATGAAACACCCATATGGAACTGGGAGATCCAATGTATGTTTTGGACACTTGATCCTGTTTGATCAACCTGATAGCCTTCTACGAGGGCATAGCTGGCTGGCTTCAGCAGAGCTTTAGACAGTGTCTCCCTTAACATCTTCATCAGAAAAGCTCAAGCAGTGTGACGTGGATGAGTGGACAGTGAGGTGGATCGAGAGCTGGCTGAATGACAGAGCCCAGAGGGTGGTGATCAATGGCACAGAGGCCATTGGAGGCCTGTGGCCAGTGGAGTTCCACAGGGATCGATTCTGGGGCCAGTCTTGTTCAACATCTTCATCAGCGACCTGGATGAGGAGATAGAGTGTACCCTCAGCAAGTTGCCTGCTGGCACCAATCTGGGAGGACTGGCTGATTCCCCAGAAGGCTGTGCTGCCATTCAGGGGAATCTCGACTGGCTTGAGAGTTGGGCAGAGAGGAACCTCATGAGGTTCAACAAGGACAAGTACAGAGTCCTGCATCTAGGAAGGAACAAACCCATGCACCAGTACAGGCTAGGGGTCGAACTGCTGGAGAGCAGCTCTGCAGAGACCTGGGAGTGCTGATTGATAATAAACTAAACATGAGCCAGCAATGTGCTCTCGTAGCCAAGAAGGCCAACGGCATCTTGGGATGCATCAAGAAGAATGGGGCCAGAAGGTCAAAGGAGGTTCTTCACCCCCTGGTGAGGCCTCATCTGGAGTCCTGTATCCAGTCTGGGTTCCTCAGCTCAAGAGGAACAGAGAACTTCTGGAGAGAGTCCAGCACAGGGCTACCAAGATGATCAGGTGACTGGAGCATCTTCCTTATGAGGAAAGGTTTCAGGAACTGGGGCTGTTTAGTCTAGAGAAGAGGAGACTGAGGGGGGATCTCATTAATATTTACAAATATCTAAATGGTGGGTGTCAGGAGGTTGGGGCATCCCTTTTTTCAATGGTATCTACCAGCAGGATGAGGGGTAATGAGATGAAGCTGGAGCACAGAGTTCCATTTAAACATAAGGAAAAACTATTTTTCTATGAGGGTGAGGGAGCCCTGGCACAGGCTGCCCAGGAAGGGTGCAGAGTCTTCTTCTCTGAGGTTTTCAAAACCTGCCTGGATGTGTTTTTGTGTGAACTGATCTAGGTGGACCTGCTTGAGCAGGGGTGTTGGACCAGATGATCGCTAAAGGTTCCTTCAAACCCCTACCATTCTATGATTCTATGATTTAAAGTTATTCAATGAATTCCTATATATCTACTATATAGGATCCTATATCCACTATATATCAAAAACATAGTCTACATCTGACCTAAATAGCCTAGGCTTCTGTGATAAACAGTGGAGAAGAAACAGTGAGATTTTAAGTAATGTTAATCCAATGTACTTGAGATGGAATGGATTGTCCTCCAAGATGCCTGAGGTGCCTCAATCACACCAAGACACAGATAGCTTTTCTATCAGAGTTTTCTCATTCAAAAATGCAATTAGGGATTATTGTATGTAACACATCTTCTCAGAGTTGAATATGAGCTGGAGTTTGAGCTAAGTTTGGGCTAAGTTTGTCCACAGTGTACCCATTTCCTGTTCTATGCCACTGATTGGATGCAGATCATTATTTGATCCCTATTTCCTCTAAGTGAAATTACATCTAATGATTAAAAATTCTCCCATATTATTTTGCACAGGAAAGTGAAGAACATGACCCAGTTTTCTATGGGCCCAGATTTTAAGTCTCAGGGGAGGAAAAGAAATTTGACCTCTCTGTTAGCTTGCACCTTTAACAACAGTTTTTGTGGGTGCAAAGCAGTAAGTCTCCCTTGTAACTCTCTTACATAGTACCATTTCAACTGTGTTTTGCTTCCTGACATCTCAATAACCAATGCAACAGAGAATCAGACACAGGAAATTGTTTCTTAAAATTCAGCTCTCACCCCACAGAATGCATCTACCAATATCCTAGTTAAATATTTGTAGAATGCATCAATATATCTTTATTTTGAGGGGATTTCTTTTCTGTGCTATAGATCATGTGCTATGATAACTACCAGTTTTAAGCTACAGGAGGTGAAAAGAACTTGAGAGACTTTTTTTGCAAGGTAGCACAAACCAGACACTATAAAAAAAGTTTGCTAATGGACTTCTGTTAATGGTGTGAGGTAAGAAAAAAAGGATCAGAAATAGAAAATAGCAGGGATTGAAAAAAATCAAAACCAAACCAGAATAGAGTGTCAGCAATTTAATGTGTGTATGAGTTTCAAATAAGACAGAACACACTTTCCTTCAGGTAATTTCTTCAAATAGGAAAAACAACCCTCCATCATTTTTCTTTGTAGAGGTTCTTCCAGTTACTAAGTAACCTGTACATTAAAACATTTCTCCTTGAAAAGCAAACTAGGGGAGGAAAGCAGGAGCCAGATCTTGCAGTTCCTTAAACATATCACTAATCTGTGGAGTCAAGTAAGAAAGTAGGAAAGATCATTCTTTAAATAATCTAGTCTTGCAGGTTCTCACCTGTCTTTTTTCCCAGCACAGTTTTCAGATGCTGAAGAGCTCTCTAAGAAAGTCTAATGCAATATTTCCCAGCAGGCTGCTTCTTAAAAGTGTCTTACCTGCTCAATTTTTTCCCTTACATCCATGAATAAGAGTCAGCTCTTATAGTTCTGTCTGTGACAGTCCATCTGGAGAGAAGGAGCCAGTGTCACATAATTCTTGGCTGTTGAGTGAAAGGTGACTGCAGTCAAAAACAGGTCAAACTAGGACTTAACCTAACTTTACTTTATTTTTACTAACATTTTAATAATTTCAGGAGGCCCATTATTTGTCTCTTTTGTATGGAACCTTTGTGTTGTTTTAAACTAATAGACTATAAACAAAGAAAATCTAGAATGAAAAGAGAAATTATTCTCTTTCTTTGGGTTATTGTTTGCCAGTTCTTTTCAAGCTTATATTCTCATCACTATCCTTTCTTTTCTATTGTTAATTTTATTTTACCTTTTTATATCATTTTAATGATGGACATCAACAAAAATGTCATAGCTCATTCAAAACCCCATCACGGCTGTTGAGTGAAAATAACTTTGTGTGAAAGCTGCCAAAGGAAAGGAAAGGATAGTTAATAGTCACTCACAGCTTACTGCCTATGTGAAAAACAAAATATTCTTTTTGGGAATAAGGTCATGTGAACATCATTAAAGTATAATAACATTAACTCTGACAAAAAAAAAATATTATATTTCCTCTAAAAGTCCAGATATCACTCTCACAGAACAGCTTTTATTTAAATAGTGACGATAGTTGCTTCACTTCCTGTCCTGTTTTGGGACGAGGTGGAGTTAATTTTCTTCCTAGCAGACAGTACAGAGCCCTGTTTTGGATTTGTGCTGAAAACAGTGTTGATAACAGACAGATGTTTTGGTTATTGTTGATCAGTGCTCACACAGCATCAAGGCCATTTTGACTTCTCACCCTTCTCTGCCAGCAAGGGGGCTGTCCACAGCACAAGAAGCTGGGAGGGAATATGGCCAGGACAGCTGGCCCCAACTAGCGACAGGGTTATTCCATACCACAGAACATCATGCTCATATAGAAACTTGGAGGAGTTGGTGGGGCAACTGCTACGTGGGAGTTGTTCAGGCATTGCTAAGTGGGAGAGCAATTGCATTGTGCATCACTTGGGGAGTTGTAGCTTTTTTTTTATTCGTTTTCATTCTCTGGCTAATGCATTTAATTTCATTTAATTATTATCATATATTATTTTTGTTTCAATATTTTATTTAATTTTAATTATTAAACTGTTTTATCTCAATCCATGCCTTTCTTTTTTTCTGCTTCTCCTCCTCATCCTGCTTCAGGAGGTGGGGGTGGGGTAAGCAAGCAGCTGAGTAGTGCTTAGTTGCTGGCTGGGGTTAAACCATGTCTTTAAAGACTTTGTCTTGTAAACTTGAGAGCTGTAAAAGCCAAATCCTTCCCTCCCACTTCATTCATCTACCCATTCACATCATCAGCCCTAGCAAAACACTTCCTTGCTTGTCGACTCTAATCAATCCTGAGAGCCTCTGAACTCACATTAACTTACTTAACTACTTCATAGGGGGTATTGTAAGAATTAATTAAACAGTTCCTGTTTGGACACTGCTTTGAATATGTATGGTGCTGTGGAAATGCTATGTTATTATTTAAGCAATAACTAACGAATAAATCATATCAATCTTCAACAGCCTCAAGCTCACTTGCAAATCAGCTCTTTCCAGGGTTCAGGCTTCAGTTACTGGGCATGGAGATGTAGGTCCACGTAGTTTTGCATGTGGTTGACTTCAATATATGCAGGTCAGCTTCCACCAAGTGAGGATCAGGGCCTGAATCAGAGTGTCTGTTTTATGCTCCCTGTTTTTTTTCCTGCTGCAGGTAGTAAGTCTCAAAGACCTTTACCCTCTCTTTTTTTGGTCTCTTTTTTTTTTTTTCCAGAAGGCCTGAAGGATGGAAAAAACCTCCATATTGAAGCTGAAAGGAGGAATACAGATAGGAGAGTAAGCATCACACATTCTGAAGAAGACAGAGGATGAGGTCCCAGAAGCATGTACAGGCTGCAGTAAAGATGCTGACAATTTGCCCACTCACGAGGATGTCAGGGTACCTTCCATGTTCTCTGTCAAACCTGCACCAAAATGACTGCCAATCCCACTAAAAATTCTTAGTAATAAGATGCTTAAGATCATTACACTGAGGCAGCATATTACTGTTCATGCAGTTCCTTCTCAGGATCTGTAAGGTGCTAGAGAGAAAGTACACTATTTTTACTTGGTTTTGGACTTTTTCTTTCCTTCGATGCCAGCAACTGCATTGCTTTGGAATAAAATAATTCTTTTCAAGATTGCTATTCCAGATGCTGATTTAAAAAACTATTTTGAAAAACATCTCATCTCAGTCTCCTTTCTTACTCCTTTTGGTATATAATAGATAAGAAAAATAAGATTTAAGTACTCTTAGAGTAAAAGCAGAAAATAAGTTTCTCCAAAATATTGTCAAACGTGATTGTGCGTGGTTGAGTAAATTGTTCACATTAAACTACTCATGTAGGAGATCATATGCGTTTTACTCATTCTTGAGAACAATGATTTAGGAAACTGACATGTTAATTCTCTAAAACTATTCAATAGAAAAGTTACAGAAACACTTCAGCCTCCAGGTTATACACGGCTATCTACTTTCACTGCTCATTTAGCTGCCTACTGCATTCAGTAGTCACTCTTTTGAAATAAAGGTACTGTCAAAACAGCTCAGCTTAAAAGTTGGAGAGTCATATGCCCATGTTCTGTTTTGTGTGGCCATGCATTTGCTGGTCTGAGGCATTCTAGTACCAAAAAATTCAGCCATTACTGAAGAGGAAGGAGTGTGAATGTACAAAATCACAGTCAGTCAAGGTATTCACCTGAGAAACAAAAAAAAAAAGGAGAGTCATCTGAGAATATATGGAATTTTACAGACCAGTATGGCAGTGTTAAATTAATTTAAGCATGTATAGTACTGGTACTGTATAGTACCAGTCGATAGTTTCTACTGGTTAGCAGTAGAAAGTTGAGTTGCTTTCCTGTTTGAGCAGGAGAGAAGCAAGGCAGAGAGTGCCATGTAGTCTTCATCATTTGGACTTGGGACCTGTTTCATCACAGTATAGTTACTCATCAGCACCTACGATTCTTTTTGTTCTGTGCAAAAATCACCAGTCGGGAATGGAGAGAAGGCTGAACACCCCAATCATGTTTTGGTCTTTGGCCAAGTCATGATCTTGGAAGTGGAAAGTGAGGAACACAGCACAAACATGCCTCAGGCACCAAGGAAGACATCTGAGTACAGTATTTGAAAGAAAATTGTGTAGCAAAATAATAATTTTTAAGCATTTTTTAAAAAACAGCCTTCAAATTTTGTATCCTAGCATACAATAGTTTCTAAACATTCTATATTTTTACTTTAACTGATTTCAACACAAATTTAGGTATATCTTTCTGTAACTGCTTCCAGGACTGAGACAAATAGTGGAGAAATTAGCTTTAAAAACTTCAGTGTTGAAAGCACTGGGTTCAGTTCCACTCCACCCAACTGCAAATACACCTGCAGAATGTCCTCAGAGGACAGTGCTGCCTGTCTGAGGCATAGAGCTCTGAACTGGTTAAGGTCAATGAATTCACCTGTACCTACCTCACCTAAGCTGTCTGAGGTAGCGATGGGTGGTTCTAGGTGAACAGGCAATGAAGGCTTCCATTTTTTTTTTTTTTTAATAGCTCAAAGAGGAAAAAAAACCAAAGAACATAGAAGAGAATTCTTCCAAGTCTTGTAAAACCTATTTTCAATGTATGTAAGCAAAATGGTCATGACAAACCACTTAATCTACGTAATATTTCTCTTTTTTCTTCCCTTGGAAGGAAAGTTTGTGAGGAAAAAAAAAAGGAAACTCTGTGAAATAAGCTAGATGGGAACATGGCAGACTATCAGTAATACACGGATGATCAAATGCATCTGTCTGTACCCTTAGTTTGTTGTTCTTACTGGATATTTCTATTGTGTAAAGCATCTTCTTGATGCCTGAATGAATTATTGAAATCTTGATGGACAAGAGCAGGGAAAATTAATGAGTCTTAGAGGGCTGCATGAACTTTTATGTTCAGAACTTTTGAGAAAACATCTATGATGCTGTTGAGAGAATTTGTTATTTTGTTTCAAATGGGAAAACAAATTAATTAATTCCTTCTAATGTCTTTGTTCATATCAGAACATGCCTTCTACTGTAGGTCTTAATCCTGAAATGACTAAGGCATTAGGCTTAACTTGGATGTACTCTTTACCTGAAGTCTTTGCAGAGTTAAAAGTATTGCTGAGACCAGAGCTGATTATACACAACTAAAATGTCAGTCTTTTGATATACAACCAAGGTACAAATAATCTCAAAAAGAATTTCAGAAAACTGCAGTCTAAAAGATTCAAGTTTTTACTAGTGAGCTTGTTCTAAACAAGGAATTCACACTACCTTGCCTAGGTGCCTACATAGGATGACTTAAGTCAAAAAGCTTCTTAAAAAGAGAAAAACTGGTTCAATGTTGAGGCTGATACAGAGCAACCTGTTTAAAAGGGTCAGAATTTCCTATGGGATAATCTTCATTTCTCTGTTGACTGTATAAGGAGACTAGCAAAACTGGTCTTCCAGCTCAGTATATAAACCAGGTGCTTAAAGCAAAGACAAGCATACACATTTTTCATTCCCATGCATAAAAGCCCTGAATGTGCTCTTCCAATCTAGTTTTAGTATATATATGTTTGAAAGCAGGGAAATAAGCATGCTCATTGTACACATGTACACATAAACAAGTTTCCAAACGTGTTTTGCAATAATCACAAAAAACAAAAATCACAAAAATCCTCTATTTGAACTCTTTTGATCACCATTTCTTTTTTTTTTTTTTTTTCATCTAGCAGCTTGATAGTTTCACAGCTAGGAATTTTAAATTTGCCTATCAATAATCAAGTAACATTATAAGGACTGTAAAATAAATGCACAAAACATCTAAACACGTTGTATAAATCTGGATAGGCATGTTATGTTTGAGGTTACTTTCACTGGATGGTTGTTTGCTATAGCTAGAAAAACATATGTTTCCAGGTTAGTAAAATCCCATGTTTTATCAAACAGGGAGCAGAGCCCTCTGGGTATGCTGAGTAAGAACTCAACAAAATCTAGTTTTAAAACTTTATGCTTTAATTAAAAAGTACACTGATGTGTAGTCATTTTCCTGAGCACAGCAATATGGTAATAAGCCTTTAAAAAATTCAGATCTCTGCAGTTTCATAGTACATTTTTCAATCTGATCAAACATTTTTTCTCTCTCTCTAATCAGTACTTTTTGTGATTTATGCATTCAGTATTAATTTTTTATTCCATTCCCCTGTGGGTTATTACATATCTTAAGTATGTTCAGTAAAATCCCCTTAGAAACCCCAAAAAAGCAAAATGAAGTACACTCATATACCTAAAAAGACATTGTCATCTTCCACAAGAAAATTCTGTTCTTGCTGCCTTGCACGGTGTGCTGGTTTTGGCTGAGATAGAGCTAATTTTCTTCATGGTAGCTCGTATGTGGCTAAGTTTTGATTTTGTGCTGGAAACAGTCTTGATAATACAGAGATATTTTGGCTGTTGCTGAACAGTGCTTACACAGAGCCAAGGTCTTTTCTCTTTCTCATCCTGCCCCACCAGTGAGTAGACTTGGGATGTATAAGACGCTGGAAGGTGATACATCTAGGATAGCTGATCCCAGCTAACCAAAGGGATATTCCAGACCATGTGACATCATGCTCAGCATATAAAGCTGGGGGAAAAAGAAGAAAGGAGGGATGTTCAGAGTGATGGCATTTATCTTGCCAAGTCACCATTATGTATGATGGAGCCCTGCTTTCCTGGAATAGCTGAACACCTGCCCGCCCATCAGAAGTACTGAATCAATTCCTTGTTTTGCCTTGCTTGCATGCACAGCTTCATTTTTTTCTATTAAACCGTCTTTATTTCAAACCGTAAGTTTTACTTTTTTATCTGATTCTCCTCCTTATCCCACTGCAGGGGTGTGGGGTGACTGAGTGGCTATGTGGCGCTAGCTACTTCCAGGAATTAAACTGTGACACTTGACAGGCTGATATACTCACAGAAAAACACCAGATGATAATTATATTGTTCCTAGGTCCCAGTGATGGATTTTTTTTTCTGAAACAGCAACAATCATTCCCCAAATAGACCAAAAGAAACCAGAGGCAGACATGAGAAAAAAAGAGGCAGAGACACACAGGTCTGTCAGAGAGGTTGTTGTGGCCTAATCCCATTGAGCAACTGTCGTGGTTTGGCCCAGCTAGCACAGCAGCACTATGACAGTCTCTCGCTCGGTGCCCCCATTCACCCCCACCCTCGTTAGGATGGCGGACCCAGAGAAATGGGAGGAAAAAGATAAGCAAGGTTGTTGTGGATTGAGACAAGGGCAGGGAGGGCTCGCTGCCAATTATGGTTCTGGGCAAAACAGACTCCAGTACTCGACTTAGAAAGTAGGAAAATTTATTCTACAAGAAACAGAATGGAATAAAAGCAAAAAGGGAGTAGGATGATGAGAAAATTACAACCAGCACTTTAAGGTCTCCCTCCCCTATCCCTCCTTTCTTCCCAGGCCCAGCTCACTGCTCCCGATATCTCTACCTCCTCCCCCCTCAACGGCTCAGGGGGGCAGGGAGTGGGGAATGTGGTCAGTCTCTCACAGATTGGCTCTGCCACTTCTCTCTTCTCAGATGAGGACGACTCCTGGCATTCTTCCCCTGCTCCAACATGGGGTTCCTCCCTCGGAACACAGTCCTTAACAAACTTCTCTGGTGTGGGTTGTTCCCAACATCTGTGGCTTCTGCCGATACAGGTTCCCTCACACGGGACGCAGTCCTTGGTGAATATCTCTGGTGTGGATTCTTCACCACAGTTGCAGTTTCTGCAGTTACAGGATCCCTCTGTCAGGACAAGGCCTCGTCTGGGCATAAGTTTAATGGGCTGCTTTGTCGTGGGTTCCTCCCCACAGTTACAGCTATGGATATTGGGTCCCTCCTTCAGGACACGGCCTGCTCCGGCCATAGTGATAAAGAAGAAAATCACTGCCCCTGTCTCAGGGTCTGCAGGGAAGTGAATTGCTGTCCCTGGTCTGGGGCCAGCTATAGCAAAATGAGTCTCTACCACCG
This sequence comes from Colius striatus, assembly GCF_028858725.1. Lineage (NCBI taxonomy): Eukaryota > Metazoa > Chordata > Aves > Coliiformes > Coliidae > Colius > Colius striatus. The sequence goes on along the minus strand of NC_084760.1, from coordinate 30,189,333 downwards.
ATGCGGGGTTTTAAAGAAATGAAAATAAATCTCAGCTTCACCAGTTCTCTCCATAGAATGTAGGGGAATCTTTGCTAGAGCACACCTCCTCCTCTCTTTCATCACTGACCTTGGAATCCTCATGGTTGTTTCTCTCACTGTTCCTACTCCTTGCACCACTACCAGCCAGAAGAAAAAGAAGGGGCAGAAGAAGGAAAGAAGATGGAGGAAAAGAAATCTCCTTTTCCGGCTTCTTAAAAAGTGATTGTGGAGGCGTCTAATTGGCTCAGCCCCAGAAGTGGGTCTGGCTCTGAGCTGGGGAGAGTTGCAAGCAACTTCTTACAGGAGTCATCTTTACAGCCCCTTCCCCCTTACCAGAAAAGACTATCATGTCAAGCCATGACAGCAACTAAGCACCAGATAGCTACTCTTTTGCCACCCTCAAACCCCTCAGTGTTTTCCTCTCTGATGGGAAGGAGAATCAGGGGAAAAACTGTGAAGTTGTGGATTGAAATTAAAATAGTTTTATAATTAAAATTATTAAAAATATTATAATTACAATATATAATCATAATAGCAATGAAAGGGCATATAATAAAGAGAGAGAGAAATAAAAACAAGCAAAACAAGAAAAAACAAACTCAAATGATGCTCAATGCAATTGCTCAACACCTGCTGACTGATGCCTGAGCAGTGATCCACTCCTCCCTGACAACTGCCCCCAGTTTATTCACTAGGTATGACATCCTTTGATATAGAATATGCTTGTGGCTAGTTGGGGTCGGCTGTGCTGGCCGAGCTCCCTCCCAGCTTCTTGTGCCCAGACAGCACCCTTACTGGCAGAGCAGGTTAAAAAGCAGAAAAGGCCTTGACACTGTGTAAGCACTGCTCAGCAACAATCAAAACATCCCTGTGTTATCAACACTGTGTTCAGCATAAATCCAAAACAGAAAGAAGGAAGAAAATGGCTAGGAAAAAAATTGGAAAACTCTATCCTAGCCAAAACCAAGACAGACGTACTCACAAGGAAAATTAATTTATCCACTTCCAATATTGGCAATACTACATTTTCACATTTCTCATAACCTGTAAGTGAATTTTTCCCTGTTTAAGTTTCCAACTGCATTACTGTAATGAAGCAATGTGAAATAAATGTCTGTTAGGGAGAAAAGAAAACTTATAATGATCACCAAGTTAAACAAGTATTTTGTAAGTGAAGGCCATCATAATGATTTAACAAGATGTTTCAATTAGATTGTGCAGGGAACTTGAATTTTGATATCTCTTATTTCCAAGAATTCCAAGAATTTCCGGGACACTCTGTTGCTTGCCTCGAAGATAACAAATTGTGTGCATCTTTGAGACAAATCCTTTGAGACTCTCCTTTTAGTTAAGCAATTGTGCAGTGTCATGACATATTATTTGACTGCAACCTGAATAGGTGAATCAACCATGAGACTGTACAGTGAATTCACAAGAAGAAAATGCAGGCCTGTGGAAACACTAAATGGAATTAGATTAAATATGTGCTAGGAATTTGTATGGAAAAGTCTTGGTTTATTTTTGGTAGTTCAGAGAATCTTAAATCTGGATTTCAGATGGAACAGAGATACTCTGGCATAAAACTTTAGCATTCATTTTATCTCACCTGCAGTGTGTGTGAGGGGTTTGAGGCTTTTATCCTTTCCTGGCTCAAGAAAGAGAACCTCACTCTACTTATTTTGTTCAATGTCCTTTGCTAGAACATGTAACAGTATTTCAAACAAATTCCACAAATAACTCATATCTCATTTCTGTGGCATTTGTGTTTCATATCATACAAGACTTTGACTTTAATGTCAACTCCAAAAGCCACATGAACATCCAGGAGGGCTGCCTTTACTTTTATGATACCAAATTCACATTTGTTTTAATTTATTTCTTTATTTAACTTTTCTTTCATATATCTTCTCTTTAACAGAATCTTCTAAATGAGTTGTAGACTATCCATCAGAGGTTCATAATTTAACTGAAGTCAGCAGCTTTGCAGACCGATTCTAGAATGATAGTGGATGTGTAGGGACCAGTACAGAGGAAAACACTGGTGCAGTGGTAGAAACAGCTAAAAGCTTTACCAGAGCAGGACTTAACAATTGAAAGGGCCAGTCAGAGAGGGTAAAGTGGGGAAAAGGAAGAAACTGGTGTCTTTATCAAAAGGGCTTTTTAAGCTCCTTCAGGCAACTACAGCACCACAGAGGCTGGATTCAGAGTATGTAATTGGAGGATAATTATTCTGTGTAGCAGGGATTGTCTTTATTTACCTGCATTGTACGATGTCAAGTACATTTTGAGCCCAAGAAACAATATGAATTATCATTATTTATTTATGGGACCAGTGAGGATAGTAATATGCTAAAAATTTGCATTGTTGGAGAGAGCATTTAACTTTTCTAGACATGCCCCACGATTCTTGTGTTTTAACCCATCAACTTAATTAAAATATTGCAAATGTTTCTCCTCGAGTGTTCTCTAATTTGCACATGTATGGAATCCTAGAAGTTAGAAATGGAAAAGGCATATTATTCAGTTCCATTATCTGCCTACACCATATTTTCTTTAGAAATAAATTACCATATTGAAACTCAAATATGCCCATTTGCAAGGGCAAATGTATGAAATAGTCAAGATAGACATCTATTTGCATAAAAGAACACATATATTCAGCTGTGAGAAAAATTAAGAGATTGAACTGAGGAAAACCAAAAACTTCATTTTATATTTGGGACAGGCATCTTGTAAGCCACTGTGAAAACCCTCAGCATGAGGTAAACCTTAATATAATATTAAAATAAATTTATTTAGTCATTTTCACACATATTTTCCTAGATAGACTTGTGCAGAGATGTTTCAAATTGCTGTGTGAAAATTTCTAACCTAGTTGAAGTCACAACATACAAGACACTGTATAAAAAGCCTGTTTCCCACTACAGCTTTGAAGACATTCAGGGGGTTTGACAGACAGGGGGAACTTTCTGACATTTGGTGCAACTAAATTTTGAAGTTGTTCTACTGGAAGATAAAGCATAAGTTGTTTTGATTTCATAAAAGCCAAAAAGGGGGCAATGTGAAATCTAAAGTACATTAAATTTTAAGAGCAAATAAGCTATATTTATTAGGTAATTTAGTTTGTGTAAGAAAGAAGTGGATGAGTCACATCTGATGTCTTAGGCATTTTCCAAGCTTTGTTACTTTCCTCGCAAAGGGTCATGCTTGTATTCTGCTAGAAATTATTAGTTAGGTTACAATCTCCTTGATAAAAAATTTCTTTTCCTTTCCAGAGATTTTAGGATGGAAGATGGAGGGTTACGTTTATTAATGTTTTCAAAAAAGCATTTTCTCTTTTACTATCAAGTTGAGTGAAGATGTAAAGATGAGCCTGTTTCTAGTCCTCTTAAGGTTACCTTGGCCCTTTGGTAATATTTCTTGACTTGACTAATGCCTCATGAATTTTTCTATCTTCATTTCAGCTCCCATGTGTGCTTGCCAGAGGGCAGTCTTTTTTTTGACCTGCTGATGATTTGTACCTCAGGAAACTCACCTTAATAACCATTGTGTTCCACATTTGAGTCCACCATTTTCCAATGCTGAATAAATTAAAAAAACCCAAATTTCAACACAGGTGAGTCATTCTGCTCTAACTTGGTCTTTTGAAATGAAGAGAACCCTAAAAAATATTGAAATAGCTCCAGGTTAAAAAGAAAAATAGCTATTAATTTCCAGCCTCACTCAGGATTACCTATGACTGAAAAAACTTTGGGTCTCAGGCTGCCTCCACCCAGTTCATATCCAAAAATTCAGTGAAAAGTCAGGACCCTCCTGACTGTAATGAGATGCCATAAACCCGATGAGGGCTTTAACAGGTTACTACCTGTTCCTCAGCTCACCAAAGCAAACAAAAGCAGGGTTACTTTTCAAAATCAAAGCTGTTTTTCAAAAATAAGTGATTTTTTAAAAAATCTTCTGTATGAACTACAATGAAGCCTATAATAAAAGACTCCCTGCCTCACAGTGTCCTCTCAGGCACTTAGTCTAGCAACGCCCTGGGTGGTGTCTCAGTGGTCCCTTTGGACAGACTTTGCTGTGTTTCAGGTCTATTTTTGCACTGTGTCCTTGTTTCAGCTTTTCCCCTGAATGTGAGTGTCACTTTGTTTTACCCTTTTTCTCGCTTTCCTGCTTACCAAGAAACCCTTCCCCTCTCACGAGCTGAGCTGCTCTCAGGGTAGGAGTAACCTTTCCCTTTAGGGCGAATTTGACTCCATGGACAGTGGTCAGGACAAAGTCACCATCAGCAGCAGCCTCAGCCATCTGCCAGAAGACTTTTTACTCTAAGTATTGCAAGCAGGCAATGTCGACATTCCTTTTCTTACCTCATCCCCTAGTCACACTGTGACTGCTTGTGTGCTGACTGCAGGTCACCTCAGTCACAGTGATTTTTCATGACCAGTAGATGAAGAGATTGTAATTCAGATATTTAGATGCTGACAGTGTTAATGAGAATGGGTTAGTGAGTGGGTAATCAAACTAAAACACAGTGCAAATGTGTTTGTCCAGGTTATAACATCTATATTTGTTCTCCCTCCTAATCTCCCTGCCTCTTTCTCCCAGTGTTCTCTTCCTTCAAATGAAACAGATTGTTCTATCTGAAATGAAGTGTTTTGCATATTTCAGAGGGACAAAAGGAAGTATTTGTAAGGAACAGATATTATTTTTATAAATTGCATGTAAGTACATCTGAAAAATGACAGAAAAATCAGTCAATTGTTTTGAAAGGATAGGTACAAAAGTTCTAACCTTTTTGTTTGTTTGTTTTTCTCCTGAAACTACCTGTCAAATTCAACACTTATTCATTATTCAGTACACCCACAGATGAACTGTAATGATGTCTGTATATGACATTGTTGAGATATTTTTGCAATTAAATTTGTCTTTTATGACAATCCTGTTGCTGATGTTTGCTTGTCTTTTATTCTGTCACCTAGTTTAAATTCAAATACATGCAATATCCCCCCTGCTGATGCAAAGCTGGAAAAATATTGGGCTCAATTTACTGGACTTTCACATTTGTGGAGCTGCATGGATAAGACGTTTCATTATACAATAAGTATAGACACTATCAGCCAAAACACTGATAGTGTACCAGAGGCCAAATGAAGTCAGCTTTTGGAAAGGATATTTTGAAAGTCTGCCTTTCTGACTCTGTCATTTCTAAATTTGTACATCATACGCAAAAGAAAAATTCCAAAGAGCCTATACACTCTTTCAGCTTCTAATGTTTTTTCTTTATGATTTTTCATTCTTTGCACAGAATACCCATTGTTCTATTAGAAGATACTCAGAAATCACATGCAATAAAATGGTAAACTTTTTTAAATGTACATTCGTAAAAATACTTCCATCATTAATACGGAACAAAGTCAAGGCTTGCCAACAAGCACTACAATACAGAGCTGCGTATTGACTTGATTATGGGTGAGAAATCTCATCTCTAAGCCATACTTCCTCACTGTTGCAAGTGCAGTAAACTTACCAGAATCTCCATGTGACAGAAAATATCTTTCTTCTCTTTGATAGTAACCAGAAAATTTTGTCCCTGCTCCTCATTCTAGAACTGTGGAGACAAAGCATTTTTGTGGTTCATTGAATCCAATCCTCTGCTTTTGCAGGAATGATTAGCTTTGAGTTTTTTTCTGAATGGGACCATGTACTTGTCAGTAGCAGGTCTCCAGTCACAATTGCTTTCTCTGCTATGTCTGATTTTGCAACCTGCTGCAGAAATTTGATTTCTTCTCAGTCTATTTCTTGGGTTGCCTGAAAAATATATGCACGTTTCTGTGAGAATGAGCTGTGTGGGCAAGAAAGTCTAGTGCCACTCCAGGTGCCCTGAGACCTGGCAATATGTCACTGCACTGGTGAGACATCATTGTCCTCTGGAGCCACTGGAGGCTGCAACATGCTGAGGCCTCTCAAATGACACTGTATGTCTATATTTAGACAAATGGAGCCCATCCATTTCAGTACATTCTTTCCGCGAGACAGCGTTCAAGAGTCATATACTCAAATGTAGATGTCTACATATCAGTATCTCATTATTGTCTATGGATATTTAGGACTCAGCTCAGGTGCATGCAATCTGCTAACTTACATTTCACCCAAGATATGTCTTCACAGCTCTCTTGCTAGATAGAGTCTAGTTCTCCCTCTTCTGGAGCAGATCTTCCTCAAGTTGCTTTTTTTGTTGTCCTTCTTGCAGGATCCTAAATATAACTGAGAATTTTTTCCTCATCTATATCAATAATTCCAATTATATATATATGTCTTTGTATCCGTAGTTTCTTATTTATTGTATATTCTTCCTGGAAGAGGCTCTTATATCTTCAAACTTTAATGTCTCTTTGCCTCTGAAATATTAACTACCATATAATGATGTAATATTGAATGCTGTTAATGCACAAGTGAAGCAGGAAAAGAATTAGAATGGGAACCCTGAAGGTTTATTAGTTCTGTGGTTTGTATTTTTTACCACTATGCAAATGCTAAGTGTAATTGCTTTTTACTATTGATTTATTTGATTTATAGAGTTTAAGGCCTAAAGTCTGACACTGATCATCAAGAATGACCTTTTTCATTACACAGGCTACCAAATGTAATCCAGTAATACTTTATGGAGCTCAGTATGTTCTTAGTGAGGTAATTATTATTGAAAAAAAATCAGATGCAATGTAGTGACCACATTTAATTTCTCAAAGCCATAACAACCCTTATAAGCCTTTGTTTTCCTGAGGATACCCTTCAGCAAGAACTTGCTTTTCTGCTTTAGCATTTTAATATCTAATTATAATTTTAATTAAACAATGAAGATACTACAATAATAGTTTCCTCATTAAAATATGAATCAACAGGAAAATTAAGGTATTATGGCAACCTAAAGTGGGCTATGCTGAAACTAGGTCATTTTTTATGTAAGAATTGTCTTCATTATTTCTCTTTGTGTAAAATGTGTATTATAAAATAAGGTAGATACAGGACTATTGCATATGTCCATTTATATTATATGAGAAGACTGGCCAAAATTCTACAGTCAGCTCCTTCACAGTCTTTTAGTTGTGTCCAAACTTCCCTAAATATGAGTTAAATGTGATCTTTTGAGTTCTGGTTTTGGTTTTGTTTGGGCTTTGGGATTTTTTCTTATCCTTTTGGGGTTGTTTGAAAATCTTATCTTGCCAAATGCTTTCAATCACTGCTGAATTTGTGGCAGCTCCTTCTGTGCCACACCTGAAGTGACATCCTTCCTACAAAGAATAGCTCCTACAGTCACAGAGATATCCTTGGGGGGAAATGAGGAAAAGTAGTGTGTAAAGCTGTGCTGAAAATATACAATTTGTACTCCACTGTCCTTGCAGCATTAGTGACTTTTGATCTAAATTAACTTTTTCAAGAGATTGAAAATGTTGATGTAGCATCAGTGGAGGCTAAGGAAATCTGTGGCAAGTAACTTTCAAAATGGTATACATGGAATAAACTGGGAAGAAAATTATATAGGGCCCAGAGCTGACATAAAAGCATGAGACATTCCTCAGAAGTACAGGACTAAGGATTCAGACAATTACCTTTGGTGATTTAGCCCCTCCTGGGAGCCTGCAGAAACACCACAGCAAAGTCCCATCTGCATCACAAGAAGCTCAAGGTTCAGCCACCATCATGACCATGCTGCATTTCCTTATGGCCCCACGCCTGGCAGCGGGCATGGGGCAGAGGACCAGCTCAATGAGCACCTCAGATCACCTGAATTGCTTCTGTTACCTCTGGAACTAGCTGCTGACATTCACAGAAAGGCACAGCAGTTGCAGTGAGCAAGCCTGTGGGAAAAAGTCCAGCTATTTGGGCTGAGTTGCTCTATGTTATAACAGTAGCAGAAGGCTTTGAGATGGGCAAGATGTTAGGCACCATTTTCATAGCTTTTGTCCTCTCAGCTCAGCAATACTTAGGTTTTGCATCATCAGAAAGCACCGCTGTGAGTTGCCCCATGTAGCTCACAAAAAATATTCTTGGCAGGGGTGAAAAAAGCACCTTTATTTCTATGAATTGTTTCTAACATAATAATAAATATCATTTATTTATATGGACTGTTTCTAACTTTTTTATCAAATGTAGTTGTCATTGAGTGAACGTGTGCTGCCACCCATAGGCAAATGTCTCTTTGCTCTTGCTGTTTATAATAAACAATACCACTTTGCATATGAAAGTCTGTTCCTCTGCTCTCTCACATCTCCCATCTATCTTTGGAGCTAACTACAGAATATAGCATTAAATCAAGGTGAGAATGAGCCAGTCTATTTTAGTGAGAGGTAGTTCACTGAAAGTGTCCCACTGCTTGTGAGTATGGTGTTATTACTACTGTTTTTCCTCATTCTGTCTATAAAAGGAAATTATCACAGGATGATTTTTTCACCCTGTTATCTGATTTGTTGCTAGAAATCGCCCTCAGTTAAATGGAACTTCTATAATTTTTAATAATTATCTCAAGTATGTTTGCTTATCCAGAAGAAAAATCTCCAGGGAGACTTTACTGTGGCCTTTCAGTCTCTAAAGGGGGCTTATAACACTTGTAGTGACAGAATGCAGGACGATAGTTCTAGAATAAAAGCAGGTCAAATTAGATTGGATATAAAGAAGAAATTCTTTATGATAAAGGTGTTGAAACTCTGAAATAGATTGACCAGAGAAGCTGTGGGTGCCTTATTCCTGGAAGTGGTCAAGGCCACGTTAGATGAAGCTTTGAACAATGTGCTATAGTGAAAGACTTCCCTGTCCATGATAAGGCGGATGGGCTAGGTGGTCTTTAAATGTCCCATCCAATCCAAACAACTCTATGATTTTATATGTGAAATAAAGATTGATTAGTGCCTTTTGGTAGCTTATAATTTGTGCATTCTGAACGTCTATGTAATATGACAAATAATACTTTGGTAACAAGGAATTTATCTATAGTAGAGTACCACCTGATGAGTCCATCTAAAAGACAAAGAATTTCTTACTACTGGGCATTCTGACTTACTGATTTATGGCAGCCTTACTGGCTGCACGGTGGAAGAGGTAAAAAGTAATAGGTTTTAGATTTGGGGTGAAAAAGCCAAATTAAGATCAGTAAAATCATTTACAAGCAAGACATGAATTCAATAGCATAAATATTGAAAACTTTTCACAATCATCCAGGAAAAGAGCCAGCTTTGTCAATATCATTGCTACCAGCACTGGTGCATTGCTACATTTCAACATATGGCTCCTGCAAAACAGAAAAACACTATTGATAACTTGAAAAAAACTGCTGTGTCTCGGCCTGTTCACAGCAGGGGAATGAAAAAAATCAAGACTGTTATAATTAGTATAAAGCATTTCTACTGTAGTTTCCTTTTTGCCCCATTTAAAAAAAAAAAGGTGAAGAGGGAAATCACATTTAATATTTCTTTTAATTCGTACACCGAAATGGTGGCCAGTTTTCAGTTTTTAATCTTCACTTTAACAAAGAGCAGTTGGGCAGCTATTGACGGTGAAACACAGCAGTCGACTACCTTGTAAATTAGAAGCTGCAGTAGTAAAAATGGATTTGTATATCACCGGGAGTAGAGAGAGTGTCTGCCTTGTAAATTTAATTAAACAGCAGGTGCAAAATCAGGTCATATGGCTTTGATGTGCCCCATGTGAGGATGACAACTAGACAATGATTCTAATATGAAGAAATTTGCATACATTTGCATTGGATTGCATAGTACTTTGTAGCTTACATCTACTTTCTGTGTTTCATTTTGGGGAAGTTGAAGATTTGAATGAACAGTTCCTATTTAGTTTCTACAACTAAATGCAAGAAATGCTTTTGTTCTGTCGTGGTAGGGAACATATGGGTTATGATGCTGTTATGTACCATTTTATAGTGTATGCTTACATGATAATCAAACATTTGAAAATGCAGCTGAGATACTTGTAATGACATGAGAAGCAAAGCTGGAACGGAGAGGGGGAACACAGAGGAAGAATGGAAACCACCTCTGTGTTTTAATCTTTCCTTGATGATCATTTGTTTACTGGAGCATTAATGCAAATCTACATTCTGCTCTTTGTCCAGGGAATGTCACAAACAATTCTCTTTGCTTTTGTAGTTAATATTGTAAGCAAAGAAATTATGTAGGTTGGAAGTGTTTTCAATTCTGGCAATTAGCACCACGCAATGACTATCAATTATGAAATAAATGCATTTTCTTAACTTTATTGGTCAAAGTTAAGAGCAGAAATACATAGATCATAGTTACATTTCTTATGCTACTAGTTTAATGGGAAAACCAACTGTATAGATCCCTAGATTCTCTCTTTTCTGCTAAAATTGTTAATGAACAGTTGGTTTAGTTTTTGACAGTTTGTGAGCTTCTGAATCCCAATGCTGTTTTTGCTGACTGAACTAGATATCTAGCTTTAGAGGCTATTAAAACACAACTGGGAGGGCAAATGAATCACTATGAGGGAAGAAGATGCAGCTGGGGAAAAAAAAAAAAAAAGCTGAACCTTGCTCATTATGTATTTCCCTAAACCTGGATCAGCAAAGACCAAAACCTGCCAAGCAAAGGATGCTCAGGGAAGATAGGAGCACCAGCCTGTTGGCACTTCTGCAGGATGTTCTTCAAGGTAACATAAAATAAATTTAGAAATTTGCAATGACTCTTACCTTGGGTGGTGATGGTGTCGTAAACTGATAGATTTAGGAACTATTAAGTTTTGGTAGCAATGTTCCAATTATTAACACTGAACTAAGTGCAGGAACCATCCCAGGTAGTTCAGCTCACTTAAGGTAGACACAGAGATCACAACTAACTGGACAGTAGAGAATCTCTGAGGCCCACTCTGTAGAAAATCACCCTGGGAAGCAGTGGCAGGTGATAGCAGTGTAGTCTGGATGGTTACTCAGGTGACCTCATTCAAGGTGGCTATATTGCCCCTCAGTTTATGAGAGAGCCTTTAAACAAGCAGCAGGCTGAATCAGGAGGCATCATCTTTAAATACTCATGATGTTGGCTTTCTTTGGGCTAGAGGTGAGCTCCCAGGGATGTAAATGTATTTTGCACTAGGGTCATCCACTTACTGGGCAAAGAACATAACATGACAAAGCTCTTAGTTATAAGGCTATAAAGGTATCTGCTCTGTGAGGAGTTGTCTTTTGTTTGAGGGGAATACCACACTACAGAACTGTTTCAGGGGGACACATGAGGGTATTTCTCACTTTGGACATTTGAATTTTGTCACAGCTTTTGTTAAAACACAGACCTTCATGTGATTCAGCACAGATGGGGGTTGGTGAGGAAGACCTGAAAAGAGAAAAAGGAAGAGAAGGAAGTGGGATGAGAATTCAAGGAAAGAATAGGAGAAATTGAACAGGAGCCTCCTTGACAGATCTACTGCCAACATAAAATACATGTTACATCAACAGTAAATTTGTTTTGGGAAGTTTCTTTCTTTGCTACCTTCCTGTTCTTCACTGAGCTTTTCTGTTCCTTCAGTTGTGAATGCTGAATCTAGTGTTTGGTTTTACTCTATTAGGGATAGAAATCTTCAAAAGTATGGAAGGAAATGTTATAATTTTTGTAAACATTCTTCTCAAATCATTCATCACTGGTACTTGCTCTGTCTATGAGACACTACCTGTGCTTTCCCAGCTAAGTACCCTGAGCTGCCTGGGAGTGAACACTGAAGCTTGTAGGGCCTCCAGCACTCATACTAAGTAAATACAGTAGGTTTACTGAATTTAGCCCTAAGCATTTTGCTTTCAAGAGGTCATATCTTTTGCAGCTCTCAATGAGGCTTATAGAAGCTGTCAATATATCAGTTGCAAATACATAATCTCCAGCTCTAGATAAACACCATGAAATAAACAAAAACTTCCTTTTAAGAGAAAAAAAATATTAATTACTTTTTAAATTCAATTTCCTTCCTTTTTTAAAAAGGAAATGGGGAAAATAGATGCTGAGAAAAAAATAAAAGCATGAAACAAATCAACTCATTTGGTTTATCATATTTTAATTTGGGAATTTCGTTGTTTGGCTTTGTTTTGTTTGTTGGGGTTTTGTAAGTAACATGAAACAGTGCCCAGTAAAGTAAACATCATAAGTAACACAATTATGACATCAATAAACAATTCTGTAGTTCTGAGAAAAATTTCAAGTGACCTTCCCAAATAAAATGCCAGCAATGTATATTAAGCATCTGTAAGAATCTTTTTAAAATAGTTAACATGCCAAATGCTTTCAAACAGATTGGGTGCCTGTGTTAATTGAACAGCAAGGTTATTCCCACAGATCACAGAGAAAAAGAATATGTTAAGAGAATAAAAGCAAAAGCAGGCAAGCACAGAAAGGAAAGACAACAGTAAAAGGAAAAGTAGACTGAGTGGAGTCAAGTTGTTTCATTTTAGTAAACTTTCCTGCCATGTGAAACCGAGGAGCCAGTGCACTTGAAAGGTAGGAGGCAAAGAGTCCTGGTCAGTAGTTGAGATCTCACATGACAGCATCCTGAAATAGTGAGCAGACATGAGAGGTAGTGCTGCTACGGTTCTGTTTCACACAACAGGGGTATTTCCCCCATCAATGGACGTAGCCTGCATGGTCAGTCCATCCAGATAGCTCCAGAACACAATTCTTGTCTATTTCTCTGGGACATGGTGACTTTAGAACACCCCCACATAGTCCAGCTGGTGCCAAGAAGGGCTTGAATTTCAGGAGAGGATCTTTGTTGCTACCACAAGCTTTTTTTTTTTTTTTTTTCCCCAAAGGACTAGAAGTTGTTTCAAGAACTGCACTAGAGCAGTTACACTGCTAGGAAACAGAATCCCTCCACTTACTTGCAGTAACAGCTTTTCCACCATCTCCTGAGTGAAGGCAGGCAAAAATTCCCAGCAGAAGACTTAACATTCTGGTTTATCTCACATATATGCAACTATATGTACAAGGTGTCTCTACAAGGTATAAAGAGGATATAAGTTCCCAACTGAATTCTCCTAACATGATATCAGAAGTAACGTTCACAGCAAGATGAAATATTTCACCTGCCCTTTGCTAAGCTTAAAAATGTAAATGTATTTTTTATGCAAATTCTCAATTAATAAACCAGTTACATCAAAAGATTCACCTTCTCATTTTCAAGGAAGGTGTATATGGATTAAAAAAACCACAGGAATTACTCAGTTAGTTTAGACAATTGAGAACCTGATTTCCAAAACCTTCAATCGCATTACAGCCCTCATTATTGGATTCACTAATTGAGCATTAACTGATATCAGGAAGTATCTTGAACGTTGAGATAATTATCTCAGGTGAATATAATTATCTTTGCTAAAGCTGATACACTTTTAAAAGTCACCACGCCAGGGTTTTGCTTCAGTTTTTCACAGTTTGGTCTGGTTTTTCATAATTGATATGCTTTTCTTCCAAGGTTGTTCAGATAGAAATATATCCCTCTTCACTCCCATGTCAACCAGAGGAAACACCAGATGGGCACAATTTACTTCTATAAATTTGTACTGCATTGTGAAAAAGTATAACAAACTACCCCAAACTATTTCTAGTTTAGAGAAAATAATATGTAGAATTAAGGAAATTCTCTGTTTTACAGAATGACACACTGAAATTAACTTATCTCAAGAATCAACAAACTAGAAGTTAGAACTACTGCTCTTGATTCTAATGACAGCCAGAAAAGTAAAACTATTTTTCCATATCAAAAGAGTTTCCAGAATCCAGAGAATTTTCCCATTCTTTTATCTGATTAAAATGAGATAAAAAGTGAGAAAGTCTCAATTTGACCTGCGAATATTCCAGCCTTTCAGCTGGTATCTAGGAAATGAAAGATGGGATCAGCTTCTCAGTTTTTTTGGGTTTGTAGGGTTTTTTTTTTGTTTCCCAAGGAATCCAAGGTGAATATTTAAATCTTTGGGATAATCTGGGATAGGATTCTTTCTTATTTTAAACAGTGATTTTATTTCTGTCAAAATTAACTCTTATATCCTTTGTAAAAGTTTAAACGTCATGAATTAGCATTTTCAAATGAAAAAATAGATAGAAAACTCACAGTATTCTATAACATCAAATCCTTTACACTATTTCAAAACCTTTCTTTCTAGCTTTCTAATCAACAGAATGTAGTAGAAGAAAGACAATTGAAATACTGTAGCCTTGCTGCACACCTTGGAAATTACATTAAAATCTGTTAGAAGGCTGAGCTGCTGTAATACCTCTGGCTTAGTTGTTTATAGCTAGGATATGAATGATCAGTTTATCATTCTAATGACAAACATCATATCTCTCCTTTTGAAATAAGAAAACTTATACAGGTGAGGTGAGCTTCACTGCAATGTCCAAATATGACAATCAAGCTTAGTGCCTTTCCTATTTCATGTGGAGCAAATATGTGTAAATACTTTATTAAAACAAAAAAAAAAAAATTGAAAGTAAAAGCTGTTCCCCGCTGATTGATTTTTCAAAAGCTCCCTAGACTGATTCGGCTACAGATGTTTGCAAAATGATTGGATGTAAAGTGGGCCTAATTCATAAAAGCAATAAAATGTTACTTATTGACTGAACAGATGAACTAGCTGAGGGGACATAATCTGGAGTGTTCTTATTGGAAATGCTTTGAAGAAATGTAACGATAGTGCAGGGGAAAAAAAAAAAAGAAGCCTTATTAGACGTGGTGGAATAAATTTAGTGTAAAACATTTCAGAAGATTTGAAACACTGAGAAAATAAATTTCTGAATTTTGGCCTGTACAGTAATGCATCTGAATAAACTTTTGGCTTCTCAGACAAACCAAGTTATTCACAGTTAAAAATAAAATTATTTAAACCTTCAGTCGAGAGAATGTTAAGATGAACAAAAAGAAAGAAGTGCTGGTAACCAAAATTCTTTCCTCTCTTGCCAAGAGACTATTCTTTCAAGTACTGATGTCTACTCTGTATTTGCAAGACTTTAAACCCCCAGGCATTTTAAAATATAGTTCCTAGTGACTCTGGTCGCATTACCAAAAGAGAGAGTGAAGAAATCATTGGAAGATCTCTACCAGATTTCCTTTCTTGAGAATCCAGACTTTTAACTCTTTGCCTAGTAAGGATGTGTGAAGACAGAATTAAAATCATGTTGCTCCAGGACCTCAATGTAGTCTGCTGCCATGGGTCTCCTTGGCTGGGTGATATTACTGAGGCCACAGTTATCTACAACTTATGACTGACTTAATATTAATTTAGGTCTTTTTGGTAGTTACCTGGAAATTTTAATGTTCTTAGCTTTCTACCTTACTTCCATTTTTTATTTCTTAAACCCTTGCCATGGGAATTCTGGGCTTTATACTTAATCTGAGTTTTGAAAGAATATTTAGAGTGGGACCTCACTTAAAACTTATGCTAGTAAGATATCTTTTTGAAAACCTTCAAAAGCCCTTAACTCTCTGCATGGGGAACTCAAGCTCTTATTTTAAAGCTATTTCAGCAAGTGCCGGGAATTTAAGTTTAGATTAGGTAACTAAAACGAGCAGATTGCATCTGTATTCCCCAGGCCTTTCTCCAAACATGTGTTTGCAGATGTGTTAACTGCAATGGATATGACTTTCTTCTTCTGCAGGGCTAAAGTTTTCCCTTGGGCTGGCTCATGAACATTATTCCTGGTGACAGCAGGGTGCTATGAAGTGCATTGCTGGGCAGGATGGAAGTGAAATGATCATCAGTGTGAGAATATACTTTTCTCCTGGCATGACTTACAGCAAAAAGCATGGGGCTGTGAAAAGAACATCCAGCCATGCTTTCAGCAGTTGCAGAATGGTAGAGCTCCTGTTGGGAATGCTGAAGCCCAAATGATACAGCTTCAAGTATCACTTGGGTGCCAATATTTCTAATATCCCGTGTATGACTATGATCTGCAATTCCCTGAATTATATACTCAGTCAAGGGCAAAAATTTCTACCAGGGATGGAGTGTGGAAACTGATGGACTCTGTAGACAGTTCATCCAATCAGAAAGGGTCTGGAAAAATCAACAGAGGCGATGACAGTATGGTTTATTCTTAAAATGCTTGTGTTTGCAGTTTGTCACTGTACAGAGTTTGCTTGGTAAGATTTTGGTAGCAGAAGGACAAGAAGAGTGGCTTCTCTGAGAAGCTGCTATGCCAGCCAGCTCCAAGATGGTCCTGACACCAGCCAAAGCCAAGCACATCAATGAGAGTGGTAGAATCTCTGTAATAACATATTAAGAAGGGAAAAAAATGTTACTGCCTAGCACCAGATGGCAGCCAGAGAGAGGAGTGAGATTAGTGCCTCTGCAGACACCAAGGTCAGTGAAGAACAAGAAGGTGCTTCAGGCCCAGAGTAGCGACTTCCCTGCAGCCTATGGTGAGGCCACAGGGGAGCAGAGACCCACCTGCAGCCCGGGAAGGAACACACTGGAGCAGGTGGATTCCCAAGGGAGGCCATGACCCCGTGGGAAGCCACACTGAGCAGTTCTTGAAGATCTGTAACCTGTGGGAAGGATTCATGTTGGAAAAGTTTGTGGAGAACTGTCTCCCATAGGAAAGACCCTACACTGAAGTAAGGGAAGAGTGTAAGGAGTTCTTCCCCCGATGAGGAAGGAGAGGCAGAAAAAATGTGTGATGAACTGACCACAACCCCTATTCCCTGTCCCTCTGTGCTCCCGATGGGGAAGAGGTAAAGAATTTGGGAGTCAAATTGAGCCCAGGAATGAAGGGAGGGCTGGGTAGAAGCTGTTTTAAGATTTAGCTTTTTATTTTCTCATCTGATTTGACTGGCAATAAATTAAATTAGCTTTCCAAAAATTGAATATGTTTTGCCCATGACTGCGATTGATGAGAGATTTCTCCCTGACATTATCTCGATCCAAGAGATTTTCATTATATTTTCTCTACTCTGTCCGGTTGAGGAGGGGAGTGATGAAGCAGCTTTTGTGAGCACCTGGCATCTAGGCAGGGTCAACCCACCACAGCCACAGAGTTTAGTAATGCTTACTGTATTATGTAATGTAACCTCTGGATTGAAGCGGATGATAATCTTAACGGTGTATGACAGTCTTGTTGAATTTTATATTTTGCATGGGTAAGAAATTGATATTATGCTATTTTAATTATTGTATTTTAATGCATGTGTGTAGAAAAATGGAGTCATGCACTGCCATTTTAGTTCCTGACAGGCACCCTTTGTCTAAGGATGACTTAAAAAGAGAAGCAAAGATACATTTCCCTTGTTTAAGAATAATACTATTCCCAAACATACCTATACAGCCCCATTTGATATACCCAGGATTCCTGAGACGTTCACATGGAACTAGCAGATGCCACACACAATGTATAGAAGACTTTTGGACAGGTAGTTGAAGATCAGTTTGGATTGTGAGAGGTACTCCAGGAAACCAAATTATACTCCTTATTTTGGTGTTTTGAAAGAAAAGCTTGAGACCAACATGAAAAATGCACTTCAGAAAAACACGAAAAGTAGTAACAAAAAGTTGTGTTTTCTGCCTTTAAGTTATGAAAATGAAAAATTCAGCCAGCATCTTTGTAAAATCCTGCAATGCAAATGATCAAGGCACTAGGTTTTATTCATAAAGGCACTCATGCTTAAATTTTAGGCCCGTTTAGAGTCATCTTCTCATCAAGTTAAGCCCATATACAAGGATTGCCAAGATCACTGTTTTTGCCTGCTGTAACTGATGACAGCAGGGTGTCACTTGCATGTACTAGCCCACTGTTGCCTGCTGAAATGGATGTAATTGCCAAATCTCTGTTCATAGTGTTTTTAAAGCAGCAGTGAACGTTTAGGCAAATCTGACAGGCACATGCACAATTGTGGGCTTACCTGTGAAGTCAACCTCTTTGTAACATAGTCCTAAAGCTGAGAAGAGAGGGGAGGAAAATTGAAGGTGGAAACTTAACAATACAGTGTCTGAGTCTTGGTTTCTAGAAGGCTTTCTCTCACCACCCATATATGTCTTCTTCCCACTTGAAAAAAAAAAAAAAAAGAAAAAAGCCCTTACCTGTTTTTTAAATTTGTCACAGCTTGTGGGATAACAACCCATGATAAATTCCTGGAAGTACAAACAGACCAAGAGATGGCACATTGAATATGAGATAGTTTGTGGTTGAATTATATTTTGCTTTACCTACATGACTCAGTGCTGAAAAGGTTAAGAAAAATAGCCCCTCTTTCAAAACTGTGTTATTAAAAATGCAAAACTCAAAGAAATCACAGCTGGATAAATAAAAACAGCCCAGATGGTATAGCAAAACACTTCTGGCAGGTTTTGAAGCAGACAGTATTTCTTCATATTTTATTTCTTAGCACAGGCTATCACCAGACCACACCGGTGACGGCTTGGACAGTGCAGCAGAGTGCAAGGCACTCAAGCTATCCTGGTGCTAAAACAGCCATAGAGGGCTCAGAAACACCTGACTACATACCTGGTGCTTGTTCATCACACAAAGCAAATCTCCAGACTTCTTCTGCGTCAGCTGGATGTCTCATCACTGAGAACAAATTCCTTTTGGTGATGCTCTTTCAAGTGTGCATATAGGCAAAGTTCAACCTTTCAATTTGTGCATAGGTTATCAAATCGAGTGATAGCCTGCTGTGTATTTGTCATCTTGATCTGAAGTGCACTGAACTTACTTTGATAAACTTCAGATCATGTTGACTTGTGCAGAACTCCAGCAAATTCCAAACCAAATTGCCTTAACTTGAAAAGGACTCCAGTCCTTCCCAGCTATATCTAGCTAACTCTTCACATCCTACAGAGTGGCTCTGCCTTACTACAGGAGATGAGCAATGGGGATACGTTATTACATGTGTTGCTTCCTTGGGCTGCCAGGTATCCAATCCGAGGCTCAGGGCCACAGAAAATAAGAGCCTTGATAAGAGCCTTTCTCATTCATTTGTTAGCCCCAAGAAATCATTCAACTTCATCCCAGTTGTTTTTTCTGCTAACTGGTAAGGCAAGTATCAAAGAGAGTAGAGTAGATGCCATGTGGATAAACATCTGAGAATGTACCATGGGTTTGTGTGGAGCCATTTCTGGTAATCAGGAAGGGGCTGTAAAGATGGCTCCTGTAAGAAGTTGCTCAAAGCTTTTCCTGGCTCTGAGTCAGATCTAATTGAGTGCCTCCACAATCACTTTTTTAGAAGAAGCCAGAAGAGTTCTTGTTCTTCCTGTTCTTCTTTCTTGTTTTGGCTAGTGGTGATGGAAGGAGTTGGAGGAGAGAAAAGCAACTATGTAGACCCCAAGGTCAGTGAGGGAAGAGAGAAGGAGGTGTGCTGGAGCAGACTCCCCTGCATCCTGTGGGGAAATGACAGCTATCCCCCTACCTCCTGTGGAGAGAAGCAGCAAAGCTGAGAGTTGTTGGCAGTTCATAGAGGACCCATGCCAGGGGTAGTGACTGTGCCTGGAGGAGGGTGGTGTTGCAGCAGAAGGTGACCAGAATGTTGCTGACCGCAGAGGAGTCCCACACTGGAGGAGTTTGTGAGCAGAAGCGTTAGCTGTTGGGAAGAACACACATGGGATAGGTTTGTTAAATACTGTGTCCTGTGGGAGGGACCTCGTTTTGGAGCAGGGGAAGAATGCAAGGAGTCGTCCTCATCTGAGAAGAGAGAAGTGGCAGAGGCCACGGGTGAGAGAGTGACCACATCCCCCATTCCTTGCCCCCCTGCACTGTAGAGGGGTGAGGAGGTATAGATATCGGGAGCAGTGAGCTGAGCCCGGGAAGAAAGGGGAGATGGGAGAGGGAGATCTTAAAGCGCTGGTTGTATTTTTTTCCTGTCATCCTGCTCTGTTTTTACTTTCTTTATGTTCTCTTTCTAATAGGTAGTAGAAGAAATTTTTCTTACTTTACTCTCTAAGCCAGGTAGTGGAGTCTGTTTTGCCTGGAATCATAACTGGTAGCGAGCCCTCTCTGCCCTTGTCTTGATCCACAAGGTCCTTGGTTATCTTTTTCCTCCCATTTTGCTGGGGTCTCCACCATCCTAAGGAGGGTGGGGGTGGATGGAGGGCAGTGAGAATGAAACAGTCGTGGTGCTTTGTTGTTGGCTAGGCCAAAACCATGAAAGAATGAAGTTATTGGGACAGATAAAAGACAGAGAGTTATTGACTGACAAGGTTAAAATAGAAAAAAATATACAGAAATATCAATTAAAAACAGGTTCATCTCTAGAGTGTTCATCATTTGTCTTCTGAGTGTTCTACAGCAAAGACTTGCCTTTGTTTTTTCAAACTACCTGAGAGTAGGTTATAGTGAGGTGGGGATTGGTCTCTTCTCCCAAGGAATTAATGACAGAACAAGACAAAGTGGCTTCAGGTTGCACCAAGGAGGTTTAGATTGGATATTAGGAGAAACTTTGAGAGGGTTGTTAGACACTGGAGGTTGTAGAGTCACTATGCCTGGAGGTATTTATAAGCCATTTAGATGAGGTGTCAAGGGACATGGTTGAGTGCTTGACTTGGCAGCTTTAGGTTAGTAGTGGGTCTTGAGGATCTTAAAGATCTTTTCCAAACAAAATGATTCTATGATTCTAAACGCAGCCTGCTCTTAGTCCATGCATTAGTGGTACACTACGCCATCTTGCTCATTACACACCATGTAAGATATGCAAAAAACACTGTGGGAAATGAATAGCATTACAGTTTGGTTTTGTTTGACCTCTGGATTAGGTTGTGCTCTCAAGCCAGACTCACTTCAGTGCATGGTTGTGGCTTGGAGTCCCCTGCAAGGGCTCTCCACAGCTGGGAGGGTTTTCTCTGCAGGCTCAGAGGCTTACTCTCCTGTACTGGAGAACAGAGTGACCTGAACTTGAGGCTACTTCTCTAGCCTTTATGCAGTTGTCCACAGCTTTAATTTACATTTGGTGTTATGATGGAAATCATACTCTTTTATTGCCATATAAACTCTATAAACATATGGCTATATCCACTCCAGAAACCCTCACTAGGCTATGTAAGAGGCAGGAAACAATAGATGGCTTTTGGTCACTAGGCGTGCTGGATATTTAGACTTTATTATTAAAGAAAGCTTTTGGTGAAGGAAAAAAATCCTGAAAGGTAACATGGCTGTTGCAGCCACAAACCTTATTATTGCTACATCAGAAACTAACAGCATCCATTTTGTCTGGTAGCTCTGAGATGGCCTTGTTCCAAAGATGGTCTCCTGAGTGATTTGGATTTAACTTTGACTCCATGGCCAGATTTTCATGCAATGCAAGTCATTGCTGTTTTTTTCTTTCTTTTTGTAATAATATATGTGCTGCTCTGGCAGATGTTTTATTTTCTTTTTTTTTTTCAAAATCAACACTGCTGAGTGATACTGAGATGCTTTGATGGTGTAATCCTGACTGAAAAAGCCTTCTGGCACATTGGATAAAGACTCGTGATATGCTTGCTGCTGTGTTACAATAGATATACCACTGCTCAACCTCCTGTTCAGGTTGAGCCCCCACATACTTTTCTCTCGTCCTCTCCCGAGCCTCCCATATGGTTTTGGGAGCTGCTGAGCTTCATGGGCTGACTCCCACCTTCTGTGGGGCAAACGCAGCAGATTGAAGATCCTGCACACACACATACCCACCCCCCGAAGCATGAGCAGGAACAGAGACAGACCTGCATTTCAATAGAAAAAGCAGCTGGCAAGAACATAACAGACATTTCTTCCTTCAATAGATCTCCTCCCGCTTCCTTTCCACCCACCCTTTTCTCTTTGGTTGCTTGTCCCTGGATCATTTCCTGCTCCAGGTGGTGTTTCCTTCTATGTGGAGAATTTAAAGACTGGAATGCCAGCACACTCGCTCCCTCAAGTAATAGCCTGCTCAATGTGCAAACATCTGTGTTACTGCCTCTACAATTAATAGGCTTGAGTAAAATTTCCATTCTCTGGCAAATAGATTGGGTGGGACTTGAATACTCACCCCTGAAAGGCAATATTTGCTCTACCTTGATCCAGTGGGGATAGTGTCCTCAGTGAGAGTCAAGTGACATGCTGTATTGTGCATTTTAGCTATATATGGCATAACATTGATTCCCATGGCAGTGATGGCAATGATTCCTCACTGGACTGGAAAACAACGGAGACCAAGATCAGTATTGAGCTTAATCTTGGCTTGATATAGAGATCAATGAATTATTACTCATTTCAGACTGATCATGGATTTCTAATTAAGAAGTTATTCATGACTGAATTCTTATTTCAGCATATATGTTTTAATCACATATATATTATAAATATGTATATACAAACATGAGGAATTTGATTATTTCTTTTTTTCTGATACCAGCCTTTACTTTGCCTTTGGTTCAAACTCCTTTTACTGATATTTAGTTTTGTCTACTGGGAACACATTGGCTTTGTTCCTTGATTAGTTAATTCAAACTGATTGGGTAATAAAGCAATACTTGATGAGAAATACAGAGTGCACTTTCAAAGCAATTAATCAATGGATTTTTAAAAGGTGAAAAAAAGTTTTGCAGACTTTTCCAATGTGGCTAAGGACCACTTGAATGACAGGATGAAGAAACAGAGGCAGGGACCTTGACAGAGGAAAGCTGGTCCTGAGTTGCTGAGATGGGAGATAGGGGAGAAAGATATGGTTGTTTCCTGGACCAAAAGATGACAGATAGTAAGTTTATCACTGCTCTTAGTTTCTTCTATCATGTCATGGAAGTTTTAACTGTATTAGGAGTTAATGGGATGGCATTTCAGTAAAGGTGGCACTTCAGGAAAGGTCTGAGAGACCATTGCTTCTAGTGCTCTGAGATGACCATTTCCAGAGTAAAATGCAAACTTTTTCTAGGTTGATACACCAGCTGAACAGCCAGACCTTCATGGTCAGCTTACAAAAGCTGGTTGCTCCTTGGAGTGCACTGGGATCTGGAATGCTGGTTTAATTTTTTCCTACTGATAGAATGTCTCCTGGGCAAAATGCTTCTTATTTATGAAAAAATTAGAAAAACAAAAGGATTTTTCTACCTCCTAAATTAAAAACACAAAAAAGTTGAAAAAATAAATAACTTTAAACACATATACACATATATATTTTGTTTCATACTTTTAATAATAAAAAGACACTTATAAAACATTATTTTGGATAAAAGCAGAAACAAAAAAACCCCACAGCTGAAACTCTGAAGTGCTTTACATTATGCCTGGAATTGAGACTGTAGAGCGAGAAAGTAACCTTCTTCTCTGATTTAATTTTTATGTACAGACTTTCAAAAAAGCAGATTATATTTTAAATAATAGATATTTAGAGGGCTTATCTGCAGATATTTCCCTGCCAAAGGACAGGAACAAATTGATGATGCTCATTTTGTCAACCACTTCTTGTTCTGCCAAGATGAGATATCCCTAAGATTCTTTTGCTATAACCTTGAAAAAGCTCCACTTGAAATCAATGGATTGAAAAACACACCTGCAAGGGTAAGGGATGGATTAAATATCCCAGCTCAGTGCAGAGATTAGAGTTTTCTCTCTAAGACATAATTCCTTACTGCAGTTGATACTAAATTATTGTGATAGAAAAGCTCTTGGTTCATTTTTCATGTGAAAATAAGAATTTTTCAAAGACTTTATTTACTGAACATACGTCTTAATTCAAAATTAGAATATACAGTTTCATAGAGCAGTACAGATTCCTTAAAATTATCTGAAAATGCACAATTGTAGTTATCACTGGACTGAATTTTTGCAAGTGGTAGATTAATTTACACGGGAAAACTTGTTATGTATAGCTACTCAAAATTGCTCTACAAAATGCACAAACAGCATGAACACAGTGCATTAATGCATCTTCAGACATAATGCAAACAGTTCATTTGTAAAACTATCTCTTTAGCTCAAGAAATTGAGTGTAAAATTAAATTGTTCAAGTTCAGAAGCTTTGCTCATCAAGTGCAGCACCAACACCACAGTGACAACAGTTAATTATATGTTGTATTTCACAAACATCAGACGATTTATTATTGGATCCTTTCTTGCAATTCTATGCACTGTTTTCTACTGGAACTTTTGTAAATTAGTGTGTTTTCCCACTTCAGAAGATCTATAGCTGCTGCAAAATTTCCATGGCTTCTATGAGTTCATGAGTGATAACTCCTCCCTGCATTTGCTGCCTGGTAAATCTGAGCAGAGAGTTCAGTTCATACAAAAGGGAGCAGATTGGCGCTGAACAGTCGGAGTTTCCCTTGAAACAAATAACATTGAGGGAAACAAAGATTTCTCAGGAGGCTTTTCTGCATCTTGTAACATAGAGCATTTAGGGAACTTACAGCCTAAAGAGGTCCAGCCAAAAAGAGTAGTGGGCTTTAGTAAGGGTAGTGCAACTTTAAGATGAACTCGATATGTTATATTGCTTTTTGTGTGTTCCTCACAGGAAACTGGAAACTGGTGTGCACAATTCAAATGTATTCAAAGCCACTTTTCATGTGTCATCATTTGTAAGAGTTCAGAAGTGATTGTGTTTCTTCCTGTTATATGCTTTTAGCTTGCCCAGATGTACTTCACAGGTAAAACTCCTTTATTATGAAAGATCTATGAGACACTGTAAATCATAGCCTAATTCTTACCCTGACTTAGATATCATGCAGCCTCCTTAATTTACTGAAGTTGCTTATGGACTGTCTCCTTTTTGTGAGCCCTCTGACATCTGAATGTCAGCCTTGCAACAAATATCAAATGTCTACTTGTCATGGTATAGAGTCACGTCATAGCAAAACTGGCCTGCGTACACCTGAAGCTGCTATTTTTCCTCTTTTTCACCAGAATTTAGCTTTTCTCTGTGTCAACAAAAGTAAGCTTCAATAAACTTTATGACTGATTAAATTAAAACTGAAGCAAATACTGTTTATGCTTTCAAGCCTGTAAAACAGTGTCAGTACAGTTGCTTCCTTTAAGAGAGCCTATTGATAATCATACGGGCACAAGAATCCACAGAGAAGAGTCTCACAATGGTCCAGGACTTATCATTAAGTTTCACAGGCATGATCATGTCCAAGGTCAAATTTCAGTTCCATGCCTGACAAATTATTAAGCTACAATATTTCATTTTCCATAATACCATCTTTGCCATCACTGGCAAATAGTCATGATTAAAAGTGCATCCATCTGGCTCTTATTAAGATAAATTATCACATTAATCTGTTACTCTGCCTATATTTGCAATTACGTGTTTTCTTTTGTGTGAGTCACCCTCTATTTAACAAAATGGACAAGGGACATAAAAGTGGTTTGGTAAGCAGTGACAGAAATCATTCTACGGAAAATGTGTATATAAGAGGGCTCAGTGCATGTAGAGATAAACCCAGGAGTCCCACAGTGGGGATTTGTGCTGAGAATGGAGGATGAGAAGGACACAGCTTGAGCAAACACTTCATTAGCCATGAATAATGAATGAAGGGACTGGACAAAACTGAGTGCACTGTTTAAAAGAAAAAAAAAAGCAAACCTGTGTGGAGCTGTGAATACTTTGTGGTGTATGCAGAGAGTAAAACAGTTTGCATAACTGCAGTCAGTATCTTACACTAGCTATTACCCCTGATAACCAGAAAGTCAGGCACCTTTCTTCTCCAGGTTTACAAGGGACCAAATCTTCTCCTTGAAGGATAAATAGGATAGTAGGTTAGCTGATTAATGTTTTGGTTTTAGTGGCTTTCCCAAAGGTCCTAGGGTATATAAGAAAAAGCCAAAACTTGAAAGGATAAGATCACTGTGATAATTCTGCAGTGAAACTCCCAATAAATTTAGAGCTGTGATACAGTTAAATAACTGCAGACTTTTTATCGCTGGCTACAGTAAGCAGTCTTTCCTAGATCTTGCTTAAACATATTCAAGGCATACTAGAGAGCATGCAAGACTTTTTAGTGTATTCCAGGTACAAAGGAAGGAAAGAAATTGTTATAAGGGCAATTAGTAGGAAAAAAAATCGGGTTTTTTAGTTAGTTGTCTTATCTATAAAATAAATTTTCTCAACTGATATGAATGGGATTTAATAAAATGTGGGAGTTTTGAAATTATCTTTGGGGCTGCATTTCAGAATTCATGGTTCAGTTGCAAAGTAAACGTCAGCCTTTGTGAGACTATAGGTGGTGATATTTGTCTCACTGATGTTTCTCGTGAGACATAGGACATGTTAGGAATTTACAGTACTTAATAAGACATGTAACAAAATGAAACTTAGATCATTCTTTAAAATGCTTTAAAGCAACATTAATGCTCCACAATTAGCTCTTTATCTTATGTTTATGCTCAGCCATTACAGTAATATCTGAGCATCTTATATGTCCTATAAATAAAACAAAATATAACTTCATCTACTTTAAAGAAAAAAAGCGTGGAGGTTATTAATGGTTTGAAAGCCCTGCTTCTTGTAAGTACATTTACTGTGGTATGTACAGTGGAGATGTGAATTATTTATGTGCTGATGGTGCAGGATGGCACATCATTTCACACCCCATCAGGCTCAGAAAAATACCTCTAATCTAAAAAAAAAAAAAAAAAGGGAGTGGGGCAAAACAAAACAGGCCATCAATAAAAAACAAGCAACAGACAATGTGAAAGATCTATGCTGAAATCTGCACAGAGCATTCAGATAAAAGGCTGGAAACCTGTGTCCTTCATGTGTCCCGTTATGGAGTATAAGCTCATAGACAAGCTGGTAAAGGTACTGAAACAGCAAACTGATGGACAGGGATTTGGAACAGGGATCTGTCGACAGGATATTCATAAAGAACTGACTAAAGCTAAGCAAGTGAGTCTGTAGATGCTTTAGATGATAGATTAGTATGTTTCTCTTGGGGAAATTCAGAGCACCTAATGTTAGTTTCCACCTGGAAACCCAAGATCATCCTCTGTAGGTACAAATGAGAGGCCTAGCATAACTAGCCTAGACTTTGCAAGTATCTGCAACATTGCAAGTCTGCAAAAACTGTGCCTCTCTCTGAAACCAGTTTTAGATGACCTTGGTAGACTTATTCAAATCCAATTAATTTTAAAGAAATCCACTGGGCATCATCCATCTCATATCATAAGGAATGGTGTCACGAAGGACTTCTTTAGCTTTTCCAGTGCGCTATTGTATTACTCACTTGGTTGGTAGCATTGCATTTACCAACTTTTTTTAAGCTTTCTCATACAAAGAGTCCATGTCAAGTTGTTTAACGTTAGGTCATAAAGTTTTCTAAATTGGATGTCTTCTGTACGCTTTCAGAAAGAATTTTGGAGGATATTAAAGAAAAACTAGTTGGTGAACTTTTTTTAACATACATTGGTTCAGAAAATCCCCATCTTGTGGTCAGCAGTGTTTGGGCAGGGGTAAGTTTTCACAACACAGCTCGAAATCACATTTCATTGAGTCACATCCTGCCACTACCTTTCAAAGCTGCAGGTCACTCATTCTTTGTAGAGAATTTTGATTAAGCATCATCCAGAATAGAATCCTTGATTTTACCTGATGTTACATTTCTGTACTGACACAAGATGGGAGAGATCAGGTCCAGGGCTGTAGGAATAAAGAGAGAGCAAGGAATTTCCTCTCTTTCATACGCTTCAGCTCCTACCATAATATATTAAATAATACAGGATATGTTCTCAGTCTGAAAATAAATGACCTCGTGTGGCTTTCATCCATATGATTTAACGCTCTTCCTCCTCAAAACAGGGTGGCCTTGTCTATGTCTTTCACTCCGGGAACATCCTGTGCCCTGCACCATGTACAGTAGCTCTTTGACAAAATATTACTTGCTTAGAGTTAAACTTATGCCAGTGAACCTGCAAACTGTTAAATAACATGAAGAACTGGATACCAGTGCTTAAGCCCATGGTCTGTCCGTGTTCTTCTGCGGCTTCATCAGTCACCTGTGCTAGGCCTGGGCAGTGGTTCTTGTTGATATGAATGCAGAGGCAACTAGAGAGAGTTTTGGGGAAGAAAAAAGGGAACCATGAAAACTGTCTAGACTGAAACAGAAAATCGAAGTTGTGAACTGAGCAGCCAAGGTTTTTGGAAGGTGACAGGGACTGGTATCTGGGAAGAGTGGGGATAGGTGCTGTCTGAGATAGAGGCAGGTCTGATAAACATATGTGGTAAAGCTAGGGAAATAAACTGCACTGGCTGGACAGAAAAACTCAACAAGTTTAATTGCATAATTTCTACCCTGTGCTCATATTTCAAAAAGTAACCAGTTTTTATTTTAAATTGTCTAATAATGAAAAATTAGCCTCTTTGAAGCAAGTAGTACAAATAGATATGTACTACAAAATGTAAAGTATTAATCTAAATTTCAGGTGACACATATTTCTGTTAACAGCAAAGAGTCATCTGCTATCAGTTTTTTATGAGTTACATAGTGTAATCAAGTAATCTCTGAACCTTCTTTTGGGTAGATTCAATAGGCTGATCCCTCATATTATCATAGGCGGTGTTTTTAAGTTTAATCTCTGCAACTACTTCTGACCTACTTCACTTTACATCACTTTCTCAGCATTATAGTCACTAATATAAGCAGTGCATTCCCATAGGCTGTTATTAGCATGTTATGCAGTGCTGCATGGCTGTACTGCTCTTAAACGTACCTGACTTAGCCATACAATTGTTCACCCAGAAGATATCTCCTTACATTAGGATCTCATATTAAGCTGATCTGAGTCAGTGCAGAGGCACTGTATTCAAGAGTGTCACTTCATCTAAGGTTTATACAAATATTAGGGCTTCTCCCTTTTCTCTCCATCATGCAATTATTTGTCTAAATACACCAACTATATGAAATATATGAACTTATTATTAATGAATTTATTAATATATTCATTAACTGAAGCCCTGTTCTCAGATTGATTTTGGGTTCATTTAAGCAGATTTCATGAATAAACAGTAGATGAGTAAGGAATTCATTTGACTTTCTAGACTTGTGATTGACATTACATAAATCTCATATATGAAACTGTAGATATTCTTCCTTATTCCAAAGACAAATTTTCTTTTAAAAAATGAAATGTTCATCTTCTCTTGATTTTTAGCTCTAATCCATTCCAAACAAAATCTAAATATTATAATTTTTGTTTCATGAGTTTTGATGAAGAATTTTGAAACTATCCTTCTATGAAAATATCCATAAAATAATATAAACAGTCTGTATATTGTATGGCTCAGTTAATAGAATTGTCATTAGGTACTCTTTTGTTTGTTTGTTTGTTTGTTTTCAGTACAAGTGATCATAAAAATACAAACTAAAACCTGGTCCTATCATAAACATTTTATGCTTTGGTAGTGACCTACATTTTTTTTTTTTTTCTGGATTACTTTACTGACCATGGAAAAAAAACTGAATGGTACATAAATCTGCATCTCACCTTTAATATCTCTTTAGCATAAGTAAAACATTTTCTTCCTTCCAGTACAGGATGGAAATGTTTCCTCAAGTATAGCATCTCATGTACTGTGAAATTACATATGTGCTAATAGCTCAGTTGCAAGTACAGTCATGAAGATCTCTTGAAGACCTACTGAGATTTAAACTATCACCTTGTTCTAAATTCTGCCTTTTAGACCTTGTTTTTTCAAGACAGCTCATCTTTGTTATCAGGAAGAACTATCCCTGTGATAAATACTTCACCATCCCCTTTTGGTGTGAATTGATAGAACAGTTTAACAGCTCTACTATGACTATCTCTTTTTTCATTTCTGTTCTGTTTCCAAAGTGATTTGGAGGTTCCACTGACTTTATGAAGAAGTAATTTTTTGCTACTTCATGATTTTTTCTGCTTAATTGCTATGAAAACAGATACACCACTATAGTGAATACACACTTCCCCAAACAGACAGGTGCTAACAGGGATTATTAGTCACATTCTTGAATGACAAGGTATGACAGTCCAAAGATGTTGACTATTTTTTTGCTTGTCACCTTGTCAGTGTAAGCACTTCTTAATTATATTTTCTCCTCCTGATGAGGTGTTGCTCACTGATGTGTTGCAATTTGGCAACATCGTTCTTCACATTAAGTTATTTTTGTTTATGTATCTTTTAACTAATTACTGACCAGCATTTAAAGAATATGTTTATGGTGAGGAGATATCTCTTAACAATCTCAGAATTGCAGAACTAAGCAGGATGGAAGGAACCTCTGGAGGTTTTGAGTTTAATCCCATGTTCAACAGCTCAGGGCAATCCCCAGTCAGGTTTTGAGTATGTCCAAGGATAAAGATTTCTCAGCTTCTCTGGGTTCCTGTTCCAGTACTTGACCACCTTCAGAGTTAATTTTTTTTTCATCTATTCCGTTGCAGCTTGTGTCTGTTGGTTCTTTCAGCTTTGTACACAGACAAATCTGCTCAAGGACTTATCCAAGAAGAATCAAAACCTGCAATGTTTTGAAGAGAAAGCAACCATCATCTAACAAACTCCCTGAGATTCATTGCAAGCTGAATTACCCTGTGATCCTGGGCTTTGTATGTTCCAACACTGCCATTTGTAGATGTATGTTGTTTCAGGCCAATAGGGTTCCTGAGATCATGATCTGTTGGAAATCATTCTGTGCTGGACCTGAACACTTCTTTACCTGAAACATCCCCTATTTAATCAGGCAAACAGGTGGTCAATATCTAGTCCACAAGACATGGAAAAAAATCAGAAATATTAGATGGCATTTAGAAATGTGAATGATACTTGTTGTTGACTTTCAAACCCTATCCATTCAATTGTACAAACTACTTTGTTACAAAAGGAAATCATTCTTTCAATAACTTGGAAATTTTGCCTTAAGATCTCTGAGTAGTAGAGTTAAAAAAAAAAAAAAACAAAAACAAAAAAAAAGAATGAGCAATCACATTTCTGGGAGGCGGTTAAATAACCACAGGACAGGACTCCTGAGAGAATCATGAGGGATGGACAATAGCTGCTTTGAGATACCTCTTACCAAAGGAACCCTTCCAAGAAACACTGAGCTTGACATTGAGTAGTTCTGGGAAAAAAAAAAAAAAACCAAACCAAAAACAAACAAACAAAAACAAACACAAAAGTTGCAGAAGAAAACCCAGAAAGTAGATATGAGGGAACCATGGAAATAAAAATGAATGTGTAGGAGACAAATTATGCACGGTCTCTGTGTGGGTGGACAAGTGAGTGTGGACATGCCAGCAAGAAAAAGGCTGACATTTCCTATTCTGTAAACTTAATACATGAGTAATTTCTTCAAAGGTTTTTTGAGGCTTAGCTGCTCTGTCCTTACCCTTACCAAGTGGTGTAGCTGAAAGAGTGTCCTCTGTGGTTTTCTGTTCCTGTAAAAGAAAAGAGAAACATACATTCTCTGCAGCTCATTGAACTCTCAGTGGATGTTTCCACCCTTGATACTGTCATGTT
The DNA here is from genome assembly GCF_028858725.1 of Colius striatus. Taxonomy (NCBI): domain Eukaryota; kingdom Metazoa; phylum Chordata; class Aves; order Coliiformes; family Coliidae; genus Colius; species Colius striatus. The sequence continues at coordinate 30,157,905 of NC_084760.1, read as the reverse complement.
CAATGTGAAAAACATGTTAGAGAAGAAGCAGGGCCCTGCTGACTATTGGTGGAGTAGTACTCTTCCTTGTATTCCATGATCAAGAGTCCAAACAACTCCATGCCTCTTCTGCTTTGCCACTTCCTACCTCAGCAACGTCCCTTCCTCAAGCTCTACACATTGTCCCATCCCTTCTCTCCATGTGCCTCAGCTCCAACATGCACTCAACAATCCCTTTTCTAGCTTTTCCTTTTGAGACTAGTTAATCTCAAAGGACCATTGGATTTGTTTCTACTTAGATTATGTGTCACCTTCTGCCTCCTCCCAAGACTTTTTCCAAGACAAATTCTGGCAACATCTTCAACCTCTTTCTTATCTAGGGAATAAAACCATTAATGGCTATTTCAAGCCTACAGGCTGGTGGAATTTCTTCAGACCCATCCCTGCTTGCCATCCAGAAAAAAGACCTGAAGTTACATTGAGCAGCTTCTTACCCCACTGAAGGAGACAGAAGGCTACACAAGGAACTATCCCTACCCACTGCTCCCATCCCTATCAAACTCACTGAGCTGCTCTAAACAATGTTAAATTCTTTCCTTTTTAACTACATGCTGGCCTCCTCCATCCTCCACAAGTGGTGATGGTACAGGAATTGTGCCTGGAGTGGCTGTTGCTAAAATCAATATAGTATCCAACCAATGTGCTACTGTATATTATTTTTAATTCAACTGTTATAACTGGGATAAACATTGACAATAATTTCACTTATGATCCAAAAACCATATGAAATTTGTCCAGCTAAGGTTTTATCTATAAGCTTTTAAGTCATCTTGTTGGAAAGATATTTGAATATTTTAAAGCAACTCTGGGATTATCCATAAGCAAGTTTAATAGTCTATAATGTCACATAGAAATAATCTGATACTCATTATTTTAATTCCAAATATGGTAAACCCCGGTGTTTTCCAGTGAACCTTGCTTTACCTCTCAGGTGAGCCACAGCAAATCACTTTGAACTGAAAGCATCCATGAAAAGGCCTACCAGAGGCTGAGAGCAGAATAGGCCAAGGGAGTCAACCATGGAGATCATACTCTGCATCAGGGATCCCACTACCTCCAGCCTCACTCCCACCCCTCAAGGGAACTTACAGCGCCCACAGCTGCATAGTTCTATGTGCAGGGTCAGATATTGCTTGGCTAGTTGAGCTGTATCAGCTGCCTGAACACCCGTTCACTCTCCACTCCAGGGACCAGTGTTTGGGCCAGATAGATACAATTTCTCTGCCAGAGCTGACCCATGGGCCATGTTTTGAACTATATCGATTTAGTTTTAAAATGTTTAACTTGCAGTCCTCTACCCAGTGAAGACTATTGATGATTTGACCAGTAAGCTTAAACTCTGTGTTCCTTCTAGTAATTTTAATACCTTCTGGTAATTTTAATACACCCATCATTAGATGTGTTTGGAAAGGAGGACTCTTACCTTTATTTTTTTTATTATTCATAGCAGTACTTTTCTAAATTTCAAACTTATGGAGACGATCCACATCCTGTAACTATTTCTGGTAGCTTTAGGGAGTTCCCCAGCTGGGACAAATCCAGGCTCATCTCTGTTTGGAGCATATCCAGGCTTATTTCTACTGGGGGGCCCTGAAGTTTTCCAGCATCCCTAGCCATGACGCAGACCCATGTGGGACTCCTGCCTTCAGACTGGCCATACTGTAGCTTACAGAGTTCCCAGGACTGGGGTAGGCCTGCCAGAAATGCAGTTTCTCTTGGAATCTTGCCTTGGATTTGGCAAAACTTTATCAACCCAAATTGTTTTGAGTGAAATATTTTACACTCAACCAACTGGCATTTTCAGCAAACTTTGCTTCAGCAGAAAATTTCTAATGAATTCAATTAACCAAATATCAGGTCCCTAGGGAATGCTGAATAGTGCCATCTGAGTTATGGAAGTGCTAATTCCCGTGAAACATCTATTGTAAAAACATAAGCACCCGTTTGGTATCTGGATTTATTTAATGATCATGGTGCATGCTGTTACAGTCTCAAGAAATAATTAATATTCAGATCCGACGGTCTGTTGCTTCTCCGGTTTTTGCAAAATTAAATTCTCTTGTCCTGTTGGATAGTAGCTACATTTGGAGCCAAGGGAGCCTTCACTTCAAAGGGATCTACCTATGTGACAGAGAGAAATGTGAATGATGCATAGTGCAGGGTGATAGACCAAACATAAATCGGAAGAGTAATAAGCAAGATATTAAATGCCTCAACCACTGCCTGTGGACACTGTGCTCCCAGGGATTTTGAAAGATCATCTGCTTGAGCTTTCAGGACCATCCAGATTCACATACTCCTAGTAAAATGGACCAGAATGTCCTCAATATCTGTAACGTTCTGATGTCTGAAACCCACAACCAGTATGCACATAACAATTATGAGAAGAAGCTATAGAGAACACATTATCTCCATTTTTATGTGCTTTCTATCTCCGTTTCATCAGTATTAGGAGTGAATTTGCAGGGTAAATAATGGGAAAAAATGGCCTGTACTTAAGCCTCACATACTTGTTTCTTGCTGACATGGTGGACGTTTAAGTGTATGAAAACATAATAATAAGCTACAGAGTATGCTCTGCCTGCACTAAAATCAAACACTATTGTATATTAAATAAATATTTTAAATGAGATGCCTTTTTTATGGATGATGCAATGTCTCTTGATATTTACAGCATTTATAAAAGGCTAAACAATATACATTAATCAGATCATTTGCCTCATCTTTCACCATTCCATTTGTTTTATTGCTCCTATAAAACATGATTCTCTGGACAGTTTAAATGAGCGAAGAGTGTGAAATACTGCTGGCCACATATCACTTCCTTCCTTATCTGAGATATTTTTCTCCAGAGTGGTAGGTCTCAATACTTCTGTGCAGTATGTGAGCATTAAATTTTTTGACCTGTTTTTCAATGTGCTCTTGTAGCAATTCTCAGAACAAAGCAAAGGACAACAAAATAAATAAGAAAACTAAGAACAATGGTTTGCAGAATCAGTTTAATAAATTTGAACTCAAATCTAATACATACAATTTATATTTAGGTTTAGGGTAGAAAGCTAGAAATGCAGTCAAAATGAAATTTGCTACCTGAAGGGTGAGAGGGGATGTAGCCACCCCCATCCTGATATGCAAAAGAAAGATGAAATATATTAAATAATTGGGAAGGAGCATTAACTCTGAAATTCCTGGGTTCATTGGTAGAGGTTATTTTCTAAAGTGGTTTAGCTGCTAGAGGTGTTGCTAGCCTGGCTTTTAAAATAAGCAGCAGGGCCCCAGTATTTTGCAGTCTGTTGCCCTATTGTCTGCCTTATTTTCCTATGCCTAAGGTCCGCTATAAAAGGAAACAAGACCACCAATATTTAAATGAATGATGATAAACAAAACACCCCAAATGACAGTGAACGGTAACACTAACATTTGAAACAGCTGTGGTTATTTTCTTAGTAGGGTAAGGAGTACTGTTACACAACAGTAAAAACACCCAAAAAAGACTAAGAGCTGCATGCTTCTTTGGGCCCTGCACTGTGATTTTTAGAGAGAATCCTTGTCCATTTTAGCTGTTGAGACTGGTGAGCCTTGAATAGAGAGAAGGAGTGATGGAATGGGTCATAACATCTGGTTTTTATCTAATTCATTTTTTACAGGCCATGTAAAATGATTGATGCCTCCTTGGCAGAAACACAGCCTGCCACCAAAATGCTCTCAATCGGATAAAGGACTAGGAAATGCTGTGGTGAGTCCTGCTGCTGAGTCACCATCAACAGGTGGCAGAGCTTAGCTGTAGAAGTGCTATAGGTGTCAGTGCTAGGAGTCTGTCCCTGACTCAAACTTTTTAGCTGTACAGGCATAGCCTGTGAGTACAACTGTGTCTGAGAGTTGATCTAGAGAATTTATCTTGGTAAACCATGCCAAAGCTCTTTCTTCATGATAAAAATCACATAAAGAAAAGCAAGAGCAGAATTTCAATTTCTAAGGAGAGAGTAGTTGGTTGTACGTGCTTTTGCATCCTTTGCATGGCAACCATCAAAAGACAAAGATTTCAGACAATTGTTTCAAAAAATTATATGTGTATGTTAGGGAGAAATAGATTTTGCTGAAGATAGATGAGTATATACCTGGTGTCACTGTTTTATGCACAATGCTAAGATTGTAGCAAATGAAGGATTTTTTTGAAGGGGATATGTCAAAAATTTCTTACAGATAGCATACTTTAAAAGTGCAACACAGTTCAGTGCCTTTTCAGAAGTGGTATTGTTCAGAAAGTCTGAAGCAATACTAATTTATAAAAGTAAAGGCTGTTCTAAGAATTTTATTGTATATTTCTAGGTTTGCTCTTTTCTGACATGTTTTGTCCAGAGATGAAATAATGCCATAAAGTAGTGCTGGTCATTGAAATAGCAGAAGACCTTCAGATTATTTCAAAACTAAATCTCATCACTGAATTCTGTTTCTGCCTAACATTCACAGATATTTCTCTATTGGCTGAAATCCTCTTGCAAGTTCATTCTCTAGACAGATGTGTCATGTAGATATCCAGGTATAAAAGAAAACTCTAAACAGCTTTAACTGAGATTTTTACCTTTATACAGGATAGCTAGATGATGAAATTATAGAACAGTCTTTAAAATGTATCTATTCATTTTGGGTTCCTATATGGACGAGCTCATCTTTTTTGTGGTGATGGCTGAATGAACATTTGTTGACTCATGCCCAAAGCCTAGGTCTTGGTCTTTCAAAGAGTTGCCCAGCTCTTTTCCCAGAAAAAAAAAAAAAAAAAAAAAATCAAGTAAACAATATTTGCCTGGAATACAGCCTAATGGATCCTCCATGTGTTTAACTTGATGCATCCACAAAGCCAATATCTAAAAGGAGTACACAACAATGTTCACAATTTTATATGCTCTTAGCCCACTACAGAGATTACTCTGTGTCAGGAATTCAGTCAGATATTTCCCTGGCCATACTGTGGTATGTCAGGTCTAGACATTGATGTAGAGGCCAGGCCTGCACAATAAATTCTGGCTTGACATAGTTAGGTGGTGTAACAAAAACTATGGAACACAAACTGCTAGCGTAGACATGATTTTCTAGGAAAACTTTGCACGTGCCCAGATAGTGTCTTTAATTTAGGGAAGAGGGCACAAACTCAGCCAGCAAAATCATAGTTTTGCCAGTCTAAAATACATGGCTTCAGATCCATTCTGAGAATATATACCAGGTGGGATACTAGGAAGCTTTCCAAAGGCAGACCTCTCCTTAATTCGTCAACATTTTCATTAGAAAATGAGCAAGTCTCCAAGATTTTGTTTGTGTAGTTTTTCCAAAGTCAGGAAAAGTCATTAGGTCAACATTCCTTTGAAAAGCTGACTTTCCACCTCCTTTTTTAACCTTCATATTTTATCTGTGAAATGTTGATTATAATATTTTCCTACTTGACAGGTGTGTTGTATATACATGTTTATTGAAAAAGTTGAGCTTTTCCGGTACCTTAAGCTCACAGAGCTTTTCCTGGAAATAGAAACACTTTTTTTGTTGTTTGTTTAAATTCTATGAGAAAATACACTTTTTGACACTATTTTTCTGACTTGGAGGTTTCCAAATCTCAAAGCATTTTCAGACATGGGAAGGAAGGTAGGTTCAGGAATCTAACATGTCAAGATGATATATAATATTTCACTGATTATATACAACATAGAAAAGAAAAATTTGTCTCAAACTTGCATAACTATTCAAAGTATTAAATGAGAACACAATATTAGCTTCATTTAGCTACCATCTTTGTGAAAATCTCAAATTCCATTCTGTTCAAACTACAGCCTGATTAAATATAAACAGGAGAAAGTATACATAGAAGTCAGAAAAGTTTCTTCAATTTACCAGGAAAACTTTTTTCAAAATTAGGAAGATACATATGTGAAAAGGATATCACATTAAAAGAAGAATGTATTTGGACCTTAAAATAAGACCACAGAAACACTAAATCAAGATGTGGTCCTGTCTCTGAAAAACACCAGAATTTTTAGATCCTCATTTGACCCACTTGATAGCCTTTTCTGAAGATGTAACCAGGTTGATAGATGGTGGTAGTGCAGTGGATGTGGTTTATCTGGATTTCAGTAAAGCATTTGACACTGTCTCCCACAGCATCGTGGCAGCAAAACTGAGAAAGTGTGAGCTGGATGATCAGGCAGTGAGGCTGATTGTTAACTGGCTGAAGGGAAGAAGGCAGAGAGTTGTGATCGATGAGGCAGGACCTAGTTGGAGGCCTGTATCTAGTGGAGTCCCTCAGGGGTCGATTCTGGGACTGGTAGTGTTCAATATACTCATTAATGATGAGGGAACAGAGGTCACTGTCAGCAAGTTTGCTGATGATACTAAACTGGGGGGAGTGGCTGACACAGCAGAAGGCTGTGCTGACATTCCACGAGACCTGGACAGGCTGGAGGGTTGGGCAGGGATAAATCTAGTAAAATTGAACAAGGGCAAATGTAGAGTGTTGCATCTGGGAAAGAATAACCCCATGTACCAGTACAGGTTGGAGAATGAACTGTTAAGAGAGTAGTTTAGGGGAAAGGGACCTGGGGGTTCTGGTGGACTGCAGAATGGCCATGAGCCAGTGATGTGACCTGGTGGCCAAGAAGGCCAATGGCATCCTGTGGTGTGTTAGAAAGGCTGTGGGCAGTAGGTCAAGAGAGATTCTCTTTCCCCTCTACTCTGCCCTCATGAGATTACATCTAGAATATTGTGTCCAGTTCTGGGCCACTCAGTTCAAAAAGGACAGGGAGCTGCTGGAGAGACTTCAGCACAGGGCCATCAAGATGATGGAGTGGAGCATCTCCCTTATGATGAAAGGCTGAGAGAGCTGGGGCTCTTCAGCTTGGAGATTGAGGGGTGACCTCATTAATGTTTACAAATAAGTCAAGGGCAGGTGTCAGGAAGATGGAGCCAGGCTCTTCTCAGTTATGTCCAATGACAGAACAAGGGCCAATGGATATAAACTGAAACATAAGAGGTTCCAAGGAAATGCAAGGAAGAATTTCTTCACTGTGAGGGTGCCAGAGCACTGGAAGAGGCTGCCCACATGGGTTGTGGAGACTCCTTCTCTGGAGGTATTCAAAACCCACCTGGACGAGTTCCTGTGTAACTTGCTCTGGCAAGGAGGTTGGACTAGATGATCTTTAGCAGTCCCTTCCAACCCTTAGGATTCTGTGATTTACCAGCCTCTGAACAGGTCCTGGATTTTAGATGACTGCCCAGATAGCAGCATCATTATGCTTCTGTCATATCTTGGCTGTACAACTGGGATATTAGGGACACAGAGCAAATCACAGAGGATAAATGTAGTTGGACATTTATGTATTTCTCTGAGTCCTGCCTTACTTGTGTTTCAAAGTGAAAGCACTGGATAGATTAGGTCTTGATAGAGGAGTACCACACCGACCAAGCAATGGCCACCTTGGCCAAAGTAGTGCAGATACCTAGTGCAGGTACACTGAATAGTCATCCAACTATTGTGTGCATTCTTACACTGATCCCTTTGTAAGGCCAAATATGACTGCTTATTTTGGTTTAAGCTACATCACCTAGCTAAGCAACCAGCTCTCAACAAAAAGGTATATGCAGTAAGATTTAGAGCTAATCAAGGGTAATTTGGTAAGATATTCACATTTGATCAGTCTGATACTTTATTTCTGCTCTTATAGTTTTTACTTCTACAAAATTTCCACCAGGCATTCTGAAAAAACAAACAAACAAACAAACAAAAAAACAAAAGGAAAACCCACACACCAAAAAATCTTCTGTTTACCATGGATCAAGAGCTCATGACACTGGAATGTAAAGAAAGAGACTAAGTCCAGTTGAGATAGCTCTGTTTCCATCAAGAGCTGTTCATTGAAATGTAGAAAGATTACGACACAAAGGCATGGATTGATATATATATATATATATATATATGAGCATTGACTCAATTTTCAGCATATAATATTCTCAAAGCCAGAGTTTATATTTCAGATCTTTCATTTCTTGGCCGTGGCCAGATTTCTCCTCCATTAATTGATCTTGCCTCTTTAGGAAGCCATTAACCCATCTTAACAGCCTATGGCTACAAGTTCCTCCATTTTAAAATGCACAAAATACTATTTCCATCAATTTGCTTTACAGTTACTGTCATATAGTAACACTAAGCACCCTCTTTCGTGCTGAGAGATACTAGGCAATCAAAGAGTTTCACACCTGGAGAATCAGAGATTAATTTAACTTCACAATCCTTTTGAGATAATGGAAGAGTGAAGACGGCGATTGAAGAGAACAGATTTATTCAGGACCCTAGCGTAAATTGTCATGTTATATTTCCTGAACTATGTTTCATTGGATGACCTTCAGGACAATTAGCAGAGTGACTTCAGAAGTTTTCAGATTGCTTTAATGGATATGCCATTCAACTACTGTTAACATTTTAATATATTGTATTTATTATGAGGCAAACACCCTAGACTTCACCTCTTATAAAAAAACCAAAGAACAGCTAATCCAATTATATTAGCTTATTGCCACTTTCAGTGCTATGACCATGTTATGCCAAGGTAATTGGACAAAGGCAGAACCTTTTATTGAAGACAGCTTTCTGTCTAGAAGTACAATAAAAAGTGCTTTGAGGAAGGAAAAAGCAAAGAGTCTTAACACTTTAGCAAAAGTACAAAATATCAGTGCACCACTGATATTAATGCACCTTTAGATATGCAGTAGATTAGCCTTGGCTAAGGGCCAAACACCCACCTGCTATTTCCTCACTTTCCTTCCTTAGAAGGATGGGGGATATAATAGGGTGAGAAATCTTGTAGGTGGAGTCAAAGTCAGGGAGATCACTTACTTATTACTGTGGTCAACAAAACAAAGTATTCTAGGAGAAAATGAATTTAATTCAATTCCAATTACAGTGGATTCAGGTAGTGAGAAACAAAAAGATAATCTTTAGAATAATACCTTTCCTCCCTCCTTTTCCAGGCCGAACTTTACCCTCTCACTCATATTGTGTTTCTATTCTTTTTTTATATATATTTTGTTATCTTTTCCTTCTGCTTTATTATTAAAAGTCATAGTTTTATTTACTACTTCTTACCTTCAAACACTTGTTATATTTTTAAACAGACACTAGTGCAACCTTACTTCAGCAAGTATTTTGGACAAAATTATTTTGTAACACTCCTATTTCCCTTCAGGCATCAGAATTACAAGAACAGAGAAAACAGACAAGAATTTGTTCTGTGAAGCTTTTTTTGTTGTTATTTCTAGAGTTGGTCTAAAAATAGAACTATGTGAAAAATATTTCTGAACGTTATTTCTGTTTCTAAAATCTCTAAATCTTTTTCAAAACACCAGGAAAATGCTAAAAAAAGCAAATATGTTCAATGCAAAATGTAAGAGATTAGTGTTAAAATTCAATTAAACCTCTCTGATGTGCTGAAGTAATCTTTTTGAAACACCACGGTGAAATATTGCTTCCAAAGTTATTCTGAATGTGTCCGATATCTACTTGTGAATTTATTTGGTACTCAAAAAACACTGGCAAGGTCAGTGGAATTGTTCCTATTTCACAGCAAATTTAGTTTCATCAAGCCTTGAATTTTTTTTAGTGCAATGGACTTATCTATTTACCTAATTGATGTAATTTTAGAGTATGTTTATAATATTATGGGCAATGATTAAGTACAGAAATTGGTCAATGTACTTCCAGAGTTCTAGTGGTAGATTACATTTAAAGTTCTGTCATCTCCAGCTTTGCTTTCACATAATCACAGAATGGTAGGGGTTGGAAGGGACTGCTAAAGATCATCTAGTTGAACCTCCCTGCTAAAGCAGATCCACCCAGATCAGGTCACACAGGAACACGTCCAGGTGGGTTTGAAAGCCTCCAGAGGGGAGACTCCACACCTTCCCTGGGCAACCTGTGCCAGGGCTCCCGCACTTGAACAGTAAAATAGATTTGCCCTTATATTTAAGCAGATCTGTTTGTGTTCCAGCTTTTGTCCACTCTCCATTGTCCTATCACTGGACAAGACAAAAAAAATGTTGCCCCATTCTCTTAACATGTAACTTGCAAATACTTGTAAGTATTAATGAAGTCCCCTCTCAGCCTCCTCCAGGCTGAGCAGTCGCAGGTCCCACAGCTTTTCTTCATAAGGAAGATGCTCCAGTCCCCTGATCATCTTGGTGGTCCTGTGCTGGACTCTCTCTAGATGTTCCCTGTCCCTCTTGAGCTGAGGATCCAAAAGCTTTCAAAGTTACACGTTTATGCCAGCTACTCCATTTTATGGAGTTTCACAAACTTTCTTTATTTCCATTGCCAGCCTATGTCTGGAACTATTTTCTTATATTCAAAAGCAAATCTTGCTTTTTAACACTTCTACTTTAAGATTTCCTACCACTGCAGTGACACCTGGTGTTGAAAGCAAGGTTGTTAATAGCTCATAGGTATAGGAGAATCATTTTCATGATGTGGATTGTCTTAAAACCACCAGCATCTGAGAATGTTCATCACTTGCTAACTTCAAAGAGGGAAAGAGGAAAGAGGGGGGGGAAGGGAAGGGAAGGGAAGGGAAGGGAAGGGAAGGGAAGGGAAGGGAAGGGAAGGGAAGGGAAGGGAAGGGAAGGGAAGGGAAGGGAAGGGAAGGGAAGGGAAGGGAAGGGAAGGGAAGGGAAGGGAAGGGAAAGAGAAAAGTAACATTTTCACATGTAACTGATACTTATCAGTTGTTACATGGCTAAGATATTTTTTTTCTTCTTCCCCTGGAACAACTTGTTTTAATAGGAGCATGTATTCTGACATTCTTTGATCATTATCTTCCTATATAGAGCAAAAACAGTGAAGTAATTCTTCTGCACTGAGGAGTGGTTCCTGTATTAACACAATTGCTAAGGTTAATTTCTCAACCTCAGAATAGTGACTTTTCAAATTCAGAGGACTTAGAAAAGCTGAAGATGTCTACAAAAACAAAGCAAACAGAGAAGCAAAATAACCCTGTGTATTGTCTTTCCTGAGGACAAGCATTGATAGTTTTTAGTTTGTTTTGAGCAAAATTAAAGCACTCCTTTGTAGCTATGGGTATGTATAGGTGAATACATATGTTTCGGTATCAACTAAAGAAACCGTAGCTCTGGGGCTGCATACAGAAAAATGCTTCAATAAAGCTTAAGTGGAACATACAATCAATGGATTTAAGTCTATATATACAATTTTGTCTGTAACAAAATTCCTGTGTGCTAGCATACATAAAATATGAGCATCACTAATAAACAGCAGCTGGAGTATATAGCAAGCTGGATCTTTGTATGGAATATCTTTAAGGTGTTTTTGGCACAACTTTCAGGACTGTCTTGACCAACACTTTCCCAGATGTGTAGGATTATGGGATATATCTGTTGGAATCTCTCAGGAAAGAGCTTTAATTCACAGCCACACCTGGGCTGGATATTGCAATCAGCTCCCATTTTCCATTTACAATTTTCCTACCTCGTTCATTTTAATTTCTCTGTTTTCTCCCTTATCACTTAATATATTTTCCTCATTATTGGCATCTGGACTGTGTGTCTAACACAAACACCAAAAGACCAAATCAAGATTAAAAAAAAAAGAGCAAAAATATTCCCATTTCAGATGGAAGAGCAGATGGAGCTCTTGGCACTTCAGAGGATTCAAATTGACCCTCTGCACCAAGCTCAGGGAAGACAGACTGTCACTGCTGACTGGAAAACACTAAAGAGACCTGTTTTCCCATCGAATATACAGTAGCATTTTCTAATTCTTTAGCTCTAAGCTGTGCATAGCCATGAAAAAGCAGTTGACTTTTTTTTTTTCTGAGATTAGATTCCTTCATATCTCATGGATGCTCTTCTCTAACTTTTATGTTGAAACAATCATTCTGAATTTTAATATATAATTTTCATTGTAATATTTTCTTATCAGTACCTGATAGAGGCTGACTATTCCTTCATTCTTCCCCCTTCTCCCTATTCTTCTTCGTAATTTTAGCAGCCACATCAGAATCACCCAGGGATTAAAACACACTGAAGAGAAAGGGCTAGAAGCTCAGTGAGTGCAAAAGGATTCAGGTTGACTCAGAGCAGTTCACAATCTCACCTGGATACTCAAAGCCAACCTATGAATGTACCCAAAATAACCATCTTTCCCAGGTACTGTGTAATATGTTCATTGCCTACATTCAGTATTAACACAATGTGCCTTTAACGAGCTTTTCTGAATGTTTTATGCCATTCCATTTTTGTTACAGCATTGTAGTATTACACTGATGCAAAATGTAACTAATGTAACATACTTCACTGTATGAAAGGTAACTAATCATTTATTTCTAAATGGAATAAGTACAATTTGAAAAAAAATCTCTTTTTCTGAAAGGCAGAAAAAAAGTTCTACTTTGGATAAAGATTTTCCTGAAGAAATAGGACAGATACAAATGATATAAATGTTAACAAAATGCTTATCCTCTTAAAATGCATCAAAGTTTCATCTAAGTATAGAAGCCAAAAGATTGATGTAAACTAGAACCATGTGAAAGTCTCAGGTAAGTCAGATTCTGAGAGTCTGCGAGACGTCTCCGAAACATTTCCTACTTTGGTATCGCCACCTTACACCTATTCCTGATCAAACTGTGTCCATTACCTTTCTGCAGTCACATTCAGGAAAAATTGTGCTCTGGATGCAAACAGGAGTTTTGAACGAAATGGTGTCTCTGGTGCTTGACCATCCCACATAGCACATCTTTCTTCCCCTAAACCAGAGCAAAGGAATGACTAAGGCAGTAAGCAAGTGTACAGGAGAGGGACAGAAACAATAATACGTTGTCCATCTTTTAGGAAGGACATTGCATGAAGTCACCACATGCTAAGAAGCACTCTATGAGAATGTGGGGGATTGCTAGTGCTTTGATAATTTTAATTCTCCATTGACACAATACACAACTGAGTAAAAACACATCAGGAGTTGGCAATTATATGACTTGTTCGTGGGCAGAGAATTCTTTTCTGAAAGAAAGGCTGAGCACAGCAGTAGAGCTTGAAAATATCCTGTTCAGCATGTCATTTCAATGAAAACACCATGGACTGCAGAGATTTTGCTCTCTAAGTATTACCTTCTTGACAAATACATCTTTAGAATTGAGTGCATGTTGCTGTATTCAAGATGTTATTTTTCTAAGGAATTTTTATGAGCATTTCTAAAGAGAAGATAGACTTCATAAGAAAGAAAAATGCTTCTTCTTCCTCCCTTCCTCTGTGGAAGGGAATTCTACCCAAGAGGTGCCAAGAATCCTCTTCTCAGACATCACTCATGCAAGTACCAGCCTTTCACTTTGTCCACTCTCTGTTTTCTGCAATGGAATTCTAAAATATATACTGAGCTAATTTTAAAAAGAACTCTGAACAAAAGCCACCAGTCTCATTTTCTGTGTTATGATGTGGTATGTCACGGTGGATGTATTACAAGGCAGACTTATATGTGATTGGCAATACTTCCTCTGGCAGGAGATACAGAGCCACATCATAAAGAGCCTTCTCGAGAAAAGCTGCAGATACAATGTAAGATGTGCTGAGATCCCTCATGATTATTAAAGTACAAAATGAAAAGCCAGAGTCATAAAGAAATATTTCTCCTTACATTTTGCTGAAACTAGGATAATGAAGAAAAAACATTCACTCTATTAAATGTATAGCAAACTGAATTTGGCCCTTTTATTAACACAACATAGACTGGATTCCTCGTGGACTGAAAGTATAAACTCAATATTCAACCACCAATTCTATTCTACCTGGATGTAAAAAATAACTCAATTTGGTCACATACCTTATTTTTCTCCACAGAAGTGGTAAAACCAGACTAATTTCAAGTAACACTTCCTTTTTAAATAGTTATTTTTCAGTTTTAAGAGGATATAAAAGCAACTGAAATTATGAATATCATTTGCCACTCAAATACATTTGTATGCCAAGTTTTGGTATAAAGCAAATTTTCAGCTGAGTGACAAACCAATAAATATGTAGGCTTACAGTAGCTCTTCTGAGAAACTGAACTTCAAAGAGTGTCTTTATAATACTAACAAAAATGTGCTAATTTTTATGCTTATTTTTCTTTCTTAGTTTGTTCCTGATGGTTAGGAAGTTGATCGTTCATTTTTCTGCTGTCATTCACACCAGCTGCTATAAAACAGCTATAAAAATACTCCCAGTGCAGATCTTGACCGTAGATCACTGTACCTAGACCCAGCTGCAGATGGATGGAGCAGCTGGTCCAGAGAGGTGCTGTTCCTGACTCCCACACACACTTGGTCATGATGCATGAAGCAGCACAGTTGCTCCCCAGCCACAATTCCCATTCAGTCACAGATTTATGAAGTAATGAGCCGCCTACCAGAAAAAAACAAAACCAGCAGCTCTCCAGCACACTTTAAACAAACACCCAAGAATATTCCATAATTATAAATAACTGCAGCACAGTCATCAGATGAATTGCTAAAACTTTTTTACATAACTTGTTAAACAGGGTTTAACAGCTAGAGAAGAGCAAGAAAAGAAGGAAATAGTCCTTTGTAGGGAGACAGCAACATAAAAAATGGTAATTATTTTTCAGGATGCATTTTTTTTAGCATCAGTCTGATGGTTGATGGGGCTGTTTTGCAAAGATTTATGAATATTTCATGTGACCTGGCTATTCAATAATTATTGTGTGAACATACCAGCTTATCCTGACTGCAGCTATAAGAGAAACAAGCAGGAAGAATGAAGAATGGTGTGAGATAAGATATGGAGTCTGTAGTGAATGACAGTACATTATGAAGAGACAATGGACAGCTTATATAACCAGTGAGGATGCAAACTCCTGACTCCAAGGCAATTAACAGTATTTTTTTACTAGTCTGGGTATAGGGGGCCACAAAGCATTAATGGCTAATAGAAATAATGTCTCCAGAGAGGAAGCAGGAGTTTCTTGCAAAGTGTCTCTTTTTGTGTTATGTGTGCAAAGTGGATCTCTCCAGGCCACAGCTTGAGATGATTTTTGGTCAGGAGAACATGGAGAGGGCTTATTGTTCTAAAACTCTCAGTGTTTTGGTCCAGTTTTAAACTATCCATTTAAGGAAACTAATTACCATGGCTACAAAATATGGAATGTTCTCACATTCCTGATTAATATATCTCCCAGGTGTACCCTGATACAGCATTAAGGCGTCATACTGGTTGAAGCTGCAGTTCTCTCCTCACATCTAGTGGTGGGGTTGCCATGTTAAAATGAGCCAAGAACAAGAAGGAAAAAAAAACAGTGCATAATTTGAGCAGTGGCTTGATCTGGACACTCCAGTTATAGTGCACACCAGCAACTAGAGAGATGCAGCTTGCATTCATCAGTGATCATGGTCTCCAAAAGGCAACAGCTGCAGTTTTCTATCCAGTTTGATCTGCTGGCTAAGTGCAGTGAATCCGTGAGAACAAAACACCACACCATACATTGCACAAAGACTAGAAATAGGAGCCTAAGAGTTAAAATCATAAAACGTGTCACTGCAGAAAGATTTATATAACATTTATCTATTCTGCTATGCCTTTTGAGAAACTTAATATTATTTGATTGTGCTTAGTATTATTTAGTGCTGATAAGAATTATACTCACAACTCTAAAGAACACAACCTAATATATACTATTTGTTTGTTGCTACAGATGCAATATTAGCCTGTATTATTGATGTTGTTTTCTGCCAATTTATCTTGGAAAATCAGTCAG
Source organism: Colius striatus (assembly GCF_028858725.1). Taxonomy (NCBI): domain Eukaryota; kingdom Metazoa; phylum Chordata; class Aves; order Coliiformes; family Coliidae; genus Colius; species Colius striatus. The sequence continues at coordinate 30,142,076 of NC_084760.1, read as the reverse complement.
TGACCTTAAATCTTTAAAATGTTGTAATAACAGTGGCTGATTTTATTTGATGTGAATTACCCTTGAAAGGGCAGGTTCAACCCTTTAGATCTCTCTTCTTCAATGAGCATAAGCAATTCAATGACTTGTCTTGCATCAGCAGGGAGATGGATGCATTATCTAATAGGCTTCTTCCATCTCTAACTTGCAAGATCATGTCAATGCCAATAGGAGTTGGAATTGTTTACCAAGGCTAATGTACTTACAGAAAGCCAAGATAATAGAAATAATGAAATCTAGACTGAGGAATTCTCAAATTTTAATAAGACAATCTGTTGCGGTTTTTTTTTCCAAGAGAAACATTTCCTCTTCTGTACTCAACAGATCTCCATGTTCTTATTGACTTTGTTCTCTTTTTTGGAGAGTTCTTGTATGAAAGCAATGTCATAAGGAATTAAGCATGGTTACTGTGGTGGTTTGACCCTGGCTGGGTGTCAGGTGCCCACCAAAGCCCCCTATCACCCTTCTCAACTGGAAAGGGGAAAGAGAATATAACAAAAGATTCAGTGATAACATAACATGGGCTCCTCAGCTCAAGAGGGACAGTGACGTGCTGGAGAGAGTGCAGCGCAGGGCCACCAAGATGATCAAGGGTATAGAACATCCTTCATACGAGGAAAGACTGTGGGAACTGGGGCTGTTCAGTTTGGAGCAGAGGAGATTGAGGGGAGATCTTATTAACATTTATAAATATCTAAAGGGTGGGTGTCAGGAGGTTGGGACATCCCTCTTTTCTATAGTAGATAGTAATAGGACAAGGGGTAATGGGATGAAGCTGGAACACAAAAAGTTCCACTTAAACATGAGAAAAAACTATTTCACTGTGAGGGTGATGGACCACTGGCACAGGCTGCCCAGGGAGGGTGTGGAGTCTCCTTTCTTGGAGGTCTTTAAGACCTGCCTGGACACGTTCCTATGTGACCTGATCTAGGTGAACCTGCTTCTGCAGGGGGGTTGGACTAGATGATCTCTAAAGGTCCCTTCCAACCCCTACCATTCTATGAAAAGATTCACTGGTAGAGATAAAGGCAGATAGAGATCACTCACTAATTAGCATTGCAGTCAAACCAGAGTCAGCTCAGGAAAACTAACAATATATTAGAAGTCAGAGCAGGGTAATGAGAAATAAAAAAAATCTTAAAATGTCTTTCTCCCATCCCTCCATTCTTCCCAGGTTCAACCTCACTTCTGAATTCTCTATCTCTTCCCCCTCAGTGGTGCAGGGGGATGGAGAACAGAGACCATGGTCAGTTCATCACATGCTGTTTCTATTTCTCCTTCATGGCAGGAGTCCTCACACTTCCCCTGCTCCAGCATGAGGTCCCTCCCACTGGAGACGGTTCTCCATAAACTTCTCCAATATAAGTTCTTTCCCCAGGCTACAGTTCAAGAATTGCTTCAGTGTGGGTCCTTTGTATGGGTTGCAGTCCCTCAGGAACAGACTGCTCTAGTGTAGGTCCCCCCATGGGGTCACAAGTGCTGTCAGAAAACTTTCTCCAGTGTGGAGTCTCCACGTGGTCATAGCTTCCTTCAGGCATCCACACCTGCTCCAGCATGGGCTGTAGGTGTTTCTCTGCTCCCCCGTGGCCTTCATGGCAGCAGGGGCAGGGCCTCACCATGGGCTGCACCATGGGCTGCACCATGGGCTGCAAGGAAATCTCTACTCTGGGCCTGGAGCACCTCCTCCCCTCCTTCTTCACTGACCTTGGTGTCTGTAGGGTTTTTGCTCTCACATATTCTCACTCCTCTGTTCAGCTGCTGTTGCACAGGGGTTTTTTTTCCCTTTCTTAAACATGTTATCATAGAGGCACTACTACTGCTGCTGATGGGCTTAGCCTTGGCCAGCAGTGGTTCTATCTTGGAGCCAGCTGGCATTGGCTCTACCAGATACAGGGGTAGCCCCCTGCTACCAAAACCTTGTCATGCAAACCCTATACAGCCATGTATAAACTGATTAGTTAAGCACTACTTCACAGCAGAGGCTTGCACAGACACTAAAGGGATTGTGGGACAAAAGTCCAACCTTCAGGGAAACTAACATGCAGGAAGTGAAAGCATGCATTACCTTAGAAGAGCCTGGAGTGAAGTCCTCCTTTGATCTTTGTCTACTTCTACAGAATTCATTGACCTTGTTCATCCCATTCACATTTCATTATAGTGAGGCCTATCAAATGCAGTAATACTGGAAACATAAAGGATTTAAAGGATTTAAGACTATCTCTGTCTGGGCTACCCATATTTAAGCAGAAGACAACTCATTCTATAAGGTGATTACATTCTCCAACCTGTCCTATTCACAACAAGCAATTGGTTTTTAGAGGAAGTAACAGTTGGAAGAGCTTATTTTTTTAAACACTTGTGTAAAATGTGCTCTGAGATATAAGTGAAGTACCAATAATTCAATGTTGTCATATAGATTTGTAAAACTTAGATACAGAAAGCCTTTCTTTGCTAGCTGAGAAGTTTAATTTTACTTCCAACAATAACAGTTGCTGGACAAAAAAAAAAAAAAAAAAGTATATTTCTGACATCCATTTCCACTCTCAAGATATGAATAGAATAGATAGAATGAAATCTAAAATATGATCCAAATTTCAGACTTTGCTGCCCTGCAGTCTCTCTGTTCTCAAGCAGAGTAACACACATCTGTGCACAAAAATAACACGTTTTTTGGTTTGGTTTCTTTTTTTCTGAAGTATTAATTCAAACTCTGAGACTTTACCTAGATTTTTTGTGTGCTGCCAGATGGGATACTTTGAGTGCTAAAATGTCGACCATTAGCACCCCAGCATCACTTTTCTGTGAAGCATTTTCAGACTTGCGGTTTTTTAGAGGCACGCGAATAGTGACTGTCTCCAGAGGAAAGCTTATTAGTATTTGTGAACCCACCTTCTCACAGCTCCTGAGCAGAGCGTGCAGTATTTTATGGTACAGCATAATTATCCACTGGCTCCAAAGAATGCCTTTTTGTGCTGTAGTAGCTTACCTGCTTACCTGCTTAATAATGGTAAATTGCTATATAATCATTAACCAACCAATATCTGTTAAAGTAAAACTGAAATAAGGAAAAACAGATGTTGTTTTCTGTATTTAATGAAAAAGGCTTATGCATCCTCATACTGTATTTTCTGACCTTTCTCAGGTTTGGACCTTATGCACCAGACAGGGGTATTTACCACATAATCCATGTATTTGAATGCAGTTTACAGAATTACCCAGTGTACATTTGGAAAAGCAAAACAACAGCCCATGGTAAACGTGCCAGTGAGCATAACCTCTGAGCAAGTGAAAGCAGGACACCTGAGAGCTGCAGATCCCATAATGCAACAGCTCACATGCACAGTCATTCCCTGGGGACATATGAAAAGTTTTACACTTAACAAGAAGCAAGAATATTTCACTTGCCTCAAAATTTCACTGCAAGGTGAAGAATAAATATCACCATCACCAGTGCATTTCAATTATTTCATTGTGTTGTAGCAACAGAAAAAAAAGACACTATTAAAACAATTTTCCAGATAGAAACAGTTTCTGACATATCAAAAGAGAATGGCTGTTCTTCATGGCTGAATGAACTAAATACTTAGCCAATAGGTCTAACAGTGAATGTGAAATCATGGAATCATTACTGCATAAATGGAAAACACAATCTAAAACGTCTGTGTTCAGAGGCATCAGGTCACCCTAGAGATAGCATTGATGTGGTAGGAAAGTAAGCTGTGAGGAGTATCTCTGAAGGTATTGGAGCCCTTTTTACCGGTATAACTCAAGTGATTAACCCAGAAGATTTTCATTAGCAGACAAGAGATTTTATCACCTGAATGAAATTATTCTCTTATGGTAATCAAGGCTTCAGCAGGGTCATCATTCACATCATACATGTGAGCCAGTCACCACTGGAGAAGAAGGGTCAAAGAGGCAAGAATATCATTAAGAATAGCAGCTGCCATAATTTTACTTCAGCACTAAAAGCAGCATGTTTCGTTAGTGCAGAAGTTCAGTGTCTCAAGGGAGTCAATTCACTACTATAATTTCCAGTATTAAGTAACAAAGTCATATAGACATGTGAAAATTAGTGCCATTGCTATCAAAACTATATTAGAGAAACTCATCTCCACCCTCCCCCTTATTGTCCTACAGGAAACCAACACCTTTCCTCTCAAGGAAAGTTTATCTACATGATTTTATTCCTCCTTGTATTGAGCCAGATCAAAGGTTCATCCAGTTTAGTAACTTGACTCTTACAGTGAGCAGCAACAGATACTCAGGAAAGAATAAGAGGTCACATGTAGAGCACTCCCTTCCCTGTTATGCACTTCTGGTTTCTGATAATCTGGATATACTACACATTGTTGAATGAAATACACAACTCTTTTTTCAGCTTTTTGTTTACTTGCTTTTTTTTAATCTGTTCCTAGACAACTTTACTGTTTTCCCTCATTGTACTCTGTCTTACCATGGTCTACGGATACAAACATGACAATTTTTCAACTATAACAGTTGCTCTAATTAAAGATATAGACTCTCTTCCTTCAAACCTTGGTCTGCTATTGGCTGCCTTCTAGTTCTTGTGTTCTGAGATACAGTGATGTCCTATACGTTTTACTCAGAGAATCCACGGTTTTGCACGCTTTATCATATTCCTTTCCTTTTGTAGACAAAGAGTCGGGTTGAGCCTCACTTCTAACAGAGACGAGAAGAAAAAAAGAGTTACAAGTATAGCATCTGAGATTCTTAGTCAAGCTGGTCTAGAATATTTCACTGAAATATTTATTCTTGGAAATGCCAGTTTGTAAACACTTAGTATTTTTTCAAGAACATTCCAGTCTTGAAAAATCTTTAGTAAGAGGTTTCTTAAGTCAGAGTAGCTTCTATGGCAAAAATACAAAGGAGAAACTAAGAAATAAATGCACATCCTTTAGCTGTTAGGATGGTTGCACTCAGAAATGTAAATGTCACAAACAACCTATCTTCAGCTTTGGAGTGTTTATACTAAGTGAAAGAAAAGCCTACTGGTTATGTAGTTGTGATTTATCCAGGTCAAAGAATGAACTAGTAGAGTGGCATATTGAACCCACGTTTTTTCATGCTTAGGGCATTGCTCTAATATCTCTGGCACAATATACTCCATTCTCCTTCACTCTAGAGCTCTTTTACCAAGACTAGCAATATAAAGAGGCTTACAATTGTAAAGTAAAAATAAATTATTACCCATTTCCATGTCCTTCTGCACTACCTGTGTGCTGCTGCCTGAGAATCAAACATATTGCTCTTAAATTGTAACAGAAAGGAAAATCATTCACCAGAACTGTGAAATCTGCCTTTGTCACTGCATAGTGGCTTGAGCAACATCAGGACACCAGGCTCTATCTTCAGTGAATTTGGCTTCCATATTTCCTTTGGTGGAGAGGAGAGGGAGAACAAGTTCAGCATTTATTATTCAGGAAGCTAAAGATTGTGATATCTAAGGGTCATTTCTGGTGAAAGGTAGTTTTGGGGTCCTACACCACAGTTCTCAGATACTCAGCACGTTGCTGCTTATATTGTTTAAAGTCAGCTAGCTAACATTGAGGATGTCATATTTAACATTTCATTTCTTGGCTCAGTTAAACATTTCAAAGAAAATGCTGCCGACTGTGAAAAGTGAGGAATGAAGTATTTGTACATGGAACTCAGTCCTGAGTAGATATTCTACTTGACTAAGAAATTTCACTATCTTCTTGGTTTCCTGTGTTTAATACTGATACTATTTCAAAAGAAGTAACTAAGGCTGAACTTTTCAATTTTCTCAGCGCCAGCCAAATTCCACATTAAAAGCAGCTTTGAATTGCTATTGTGGTGCAAACCAGAACAACACAAAGATACTGCCTTGTGTAATACGTCAATATGTATATTGATGTATAGCTGCACCACAGTTCCAAGTAAACATTATTAGCACAGCAGTTCCTAGCACCACTTCCAGCCCCGGATATGATGTGGGTGACTCCACATAGTAGTAGGTAACTTCTTCAACTCACTAACCCAAAGGGATAATAAAAAAGAAGTATGCTTTGAAAAAGCTGATGATTTTTTTTCTCCATATAATTCTCTTGTAGGTTGGAATAGTCTACCCTTTCCATCCTACTAGGGAGGCAAGTGAGCTTTTAGTGAAGCTGAACAAAAGGGGAAAACTCAGTGAAAAATCAGTGTTCTTTACCATTTAAGCACCATGTCTGAATACAGCCTGGAACAAATTTACCTCTGCTGACAGGTGGAAGAAATAGACTTACTTATGTCGATATAGCTATATGAGAAAGGAGCTAAATTGTCACTTTTCACAACCATTCAGCATCCATGCTGTGAAGAGAGCTTATTATCACTATGACAATTACTCTCCTGTGCATTGCAATATGGATAGTAGCTCAGCTAAAGCATGTTGTCTCTGCTGAACTAAAAATGACAAATTTCACAAACTCATATTCAATGTCAGTTTCCTTTGTTCCTCAGTTTTTGTAATCTGCAAGATTAATCTCCTGCTTAAACTACTTAACAGCTACAGCACATACAGCTTTATTGTTTTTGCATTATCTAGCACATCAAAATCCAAGCCAAAAACACAGCCACCCCAGCCAAATTTTTGAAAGGGTGTGTCTAGGAACAAGTTTTCTTTGTGAATAAGGAAGGTTTTGATTAAGACTGGATATTGTACAGCCAGTGGCAAAATATTAATTTCTTGGTGATGGTTACAGCAAAATGACTCCTGTTCTGTAGCATACTGTTGGCTAAAGTGAGGAATCCAATTTGTCCTCTTATTTTAAGCAACACCATATGTCCATAGTACCCTATTTTACAACGAATTTACAAAAATGCAAGGTCAGAGCTTCAGAATAATGAACGTTACTTTCAGTCACAAATACAGCCTGAAGAATTATCAAAGATAAAGAAGATAAACATAGAAATAGAGACAAAAATGAAAAAAAACCACAAAAAAACTTTCTAAAATGTTTTATATCACTACAAATATTTTTTTAACCTACTAAAAAGCCTCAGTTCTTCAAGAACCATATGTTTAAAATCCTTCCAAGGATCTAACACAACTGATTTTCACTTCTTCTTTGGTGGTTTAGCCCGATGTCCACCTAGTCACAAAATCACGCCCTCTTCTAAACTGGACAGGAGAGAGAGAGAAATATAACATACAGCTTGTGAGTTGAGATAAGGACAGGCAGATCACTCAGCAATTAGCATCATGGGCAAAACAGACTCGACTTAGGGAGAAAAAGGTTTGATTTATTAAAGAAACAACAAGAGCAGGGAGATGAGAAATAAAACCACGTTAAAAGCACCTCCCCTCACCTCTCCTCTTCCTGAGACTCTCTTTCCTCCCCGCAGGTGGCACAGGGAATGGGGGATGGGGGTTGCAGTCAGTTCATTACAGATGGATTTTGCTGCTGCTTCTTCTAAGGGGGAGGCCTCCTCACATTTCCCACTGCTACACTGTGGGTTCCCTCCCATGGGAGACAGTCTCTCACGAACTTCTCTAGCGTGGGTCCTTCCCATGGGCTGCAGCTCCTCATTAACTGCTCCAGCGTGGGATCTCCCACGGCAGCAGCTCCTCACACATTGCCCCAGCATGGGTCATCCACCAAGAGAACAGTCCTTCAGGGACAGACTGCTCCAGCCTGGGTCCCTCACGGGATCACAAGTCCTGACATCAAACCTGCTCCGATGTGGGCACCTCCCCCCCAGACTCCTAGGTCCTGCCAGGAACTTACTCCAGGATGAACTTCTTACAGAGTCACAGCCTCCTTCAGGCTTCCACCCACTGTGGTGTGGGCTCCTCCACAGGCTGGGAGTGGGTCTCTGCTTCCCAGTGGCCTCCATGGACTTCAGGGGGACAACCTGCTTCACCATGGTCCTCAACACATATCACAGGGGAGCCTTCTCAGTGCCTAAGCACCCTCTTCCCCCTCCTCCACTGACGTTGGTGTCTGCGGAGATGTTTTCACATTCTCACTCCCTGTAGCTGCTGCAGTTTTTCAACTGCCCAATAACTTCTTCTCCTGCTCAAATATGTTATTCACAGAGGCGTTATTTCCATCACTAATTGGTCAGGCTTCAGTCAGGTGCAGGGTCCAGCTTAGAATTGACTGGCCCTACTCCTGTGAGCTACATGGGAAGCTTCTGGCAACTCTTTTTGTTTAAAGAAGCCACTCCTACCAAAAAAATCTGGCCCAGGCAAAACCACTACAGCTACATACATAAGTCACTTATGATTTCTGTCAATTCAATTTTCTCAGGTGAAAAATTTCATATCTATATTCTGGAATCAGATACTTCCATTGAATCAGAGGCTTTACAGAAGACCAGATCAAGTAGATCTTCCAGATTGTCTCTGTATCAAAAATGTCTGTCTTCTCAAAATAAGTGAACACACTAGTACATATAATCTATCTTAAAATCACTTTTTCAGTTTTCAGTTGTACTTTTCTATGCTTGTCATCCATTAACAGTATGTCCTACAGTCTCATCTGTTTTTCAAGTGAGACCAGCAGCCCCACCACCCACCTCCTGAGCAAATGGATGGAGGTAAGTCCTATCCCAAGCCCTTTCTCTGCCCCAGACTTTTGCAGAGATGTTGTATTATTTTATTTGTCTATCACCCCAATGGCTACCTCTGAAATGGAACTGCCCTTCCTTTCAACATGGTTGGGAAGAGATTTACAGTAGTGCTCAGTCACGCCCTATAAAATACTTACATAAACAGCTGCATACATTCATTTATATGCACACATCCAACTTCTCCATTTTACAGCTTTTACAAACACTCTAGAAAGCATGGGAGTACTAGGTAGCATTTCTTCTCAGGCAACATGTCTTTCTATGAGTCTTTGTGAGGCTGATTGATAGACATATCTAATCAGGTACCAACCAGTCTCCGATAAAGGTTCTGGATAGCCTATAGGAAAAGAAACACTACTGGCAAAATATTTACTGCTGTGTTGCAGAAAGGTAATCAGATGCCTCCTCATTGCACATGCTATGACCTATTGACTTTCCAAAAGGAGGTGAAACGTGAAATTCAAGGCACTTCTGCCGTTATAAGAGACACAAACGGAAGCCAGAAGGAACAAACATCGCAAATGTAGCTGTAGGGAATAAAGCTATCCTCTTTCCACTAAACATGTCTGAAGAAAAACACTTGAGATAAGCTTCATTATCTTTCTATAGACTCTTTTCTAACACAGGTGGGAGTCAGTTAGGTAACTAGCAGATGAAGGGTTTGCTCAAGGTCAAGTAGAGTCTGTTAAAGTCACTGCTAAACCCAGTGAAAAAAAATTACATTTAAAACCTCCCACTAAAAAAGAAAGAGAAGCTCTTCTTTTCTTTTTCTCAAAATGCAAATTTCCTTTTTCCATAAAAAGCATGAACAAATATTTGATTTTTAATTGTGATTTTTTCTTAAGGCCCCATATTTTTCATGTCTTTCCAGTGTTTGTGTGGACAATACTGCTTCCCTTTTAGCTGTAGTCAGTGCCAGGAGCTGAATCTGGAAGTAGTGATTTCCAGGCCCTTGTACTTCAATGTTTCATTTTATGCTACATAATTTCTGAAACATAATGTAAAAAAAAAAACCTCCCAAAACACAGTTCCATATTATCTACATAAAGCAAACAGAAATGTAGATACTGGATTGTATCCAGGACTCCTGGTTTCCTGCGACACTTAAAAACCAGAAGTTAGGGCAACATGCTGCAAAAAGATACTTAGCCTTTCCAACATAGATAGGCTTTCCACATCTGCACTGCCACAGCTATAGAGTCATCTGTCAGACCCAAATTATCCCCATACTGCCCTGATTTGCAAGGCCACAAAGCAAAGCTAAACGGGGATACCCTGGGAGTAGGAAGGGGAAAGCTGGGCCCTCTCAGCCTCAGCCCCAGATGAACCTGCCACCTTATCCCCTTCCTCCCCCCTCCCCCCTCCCCGGCAGCTCATTCTGAGGCCACCTTGTATGATTCACACCAGCTCCCTGAACTCATTGATACGTCTAAGCAGGGAGAGACCAAAGACAGAGCTTTACAAAGTGTTCTTCCAATCAATTTTTTAACCTTTCTGATGTTTTGTTTGATTACTTGTGGGGATTTTTTTCCCCCCTGCTTATTATTTTTGTGATGTAAACAGTGGAGTCACACCATGGAAGCTGCTGGAACAGGCACCAGTGGGAGAAGACTAGCATGCCTTCACAGCTAACTCTTGTAATAACAACTGAGGGTACTCTAGGAGCAAAGACAAACTAGAATGAAAAATCTGGATTTAAACATTGTGGAACTGTGACCAGCTGAAATAAAAACTTCAGATACAGACTGGTGCCTTCAGAAGAAGCTCAACCAAAACACCAGAAATTAATTCAAACCTGATTTTAGTCAGGTCCAAAAGAAGCATCTTGATCTTCCATCCCATCACTTGATACTTGTTTTTGTTCCTCCTTCCTTTAATTGAAAGGCAGTATTTGTGCTCATTTTTTATTTTAAATTTTTCTGTCTTTAGAAGAATTTAAGGGTTTCATGGAGGAGAGTAAAACATTGTACGCCAGGAAAGGAGGCTCTTGCATTTCTGAGGGATCACATCAAAAAAGATTTTCACCAAGGCTGGAAAGCTGAACATACATCCCAGTCGGAAGGCAGTGAGCAGCTGAAGTGCTACAGCACCATCTCCTGGAAGTTGGACATTTCTGAATTTGTAAAAGAAATTTAATACACAGTCACACAGAAAAATGAAATTTAATGGTCAAAACTTAGATAAAATTTAATACATTTGTCTTTAAAAAAATGTTTTAACAAAATATGGAGCTAATAAAAATTATTCCCATAACTCATAATCTTTAAAGATTTTTTTTTTGTATGGGAGATTATTGCCATTGGGCAGTACTTACTCCTTAAATTCAGGCATTTGATACTAAATCATGAGAAAATAGAAGATAATAAATTTTGACAGTAAGTTTGGTTATAAATTGTCCTTAAAAAAAAATTGTTAGTTTTTCATTATTATGTCAAGATAAACAATGATAAAAATATCTAAATCTGCAAAAAGAGCATCAAAAGTAGTTTTTGAGGGTTTAAGGTTTTTTTAATTACCAAGTTCTGCTGTCCTAGAAGCATCTTTATAACCTGAAAGTATAAATTAACTTTTTTAAAAAACTGTGATAGTTAATATGCAAATATGTCTTTCAAATCTGAAATGGAAGCGTTGTTATAGTATTTTTCTGTCTTGAGGGTTCTTGATGATTTCCTACTAAATACTTACTGAATTTTTTTAGGTGCTCAAAGTGTAAGTCTATGCAAGTTTTTTCCTGAGATAAAATGCTTTCCTCCTCTTTAAAAGATCAATTTCCCATTCCTGCTAAGGACGTGACTCCTTGACTAAACATGCCCTGTTTATTTCCCATTCTGCCTTGGACTCTTTCCCCAGAGTGAATTGCCCACAGCTTCTCTCAGCTATTGTTAGACTATCTACCTGAAATAACGTTGACTCTCTCCACACAGAGGATGGTGCAGAGCACAAACTGCAGTCTAAAGAGACCTGAGTGAAGCAATTCACAAACAGGATTTGATAGTGCAGCTTTGTTTCCCAGTTCAAATATTTTGTGTTGGGACAAGACCTTCTCTTGCTCAATTTTTATTCCATGTTAATTTTATTTGCCAACGGGTGGACCTCACTCTGAAAAAGAGCAGAGAATACTGAGTTTAAGAAGTAGAATTTAGGTGACGGCCTGCATTAAATAACAATTTGAAAAGGCCTGGAAAGGGATTCTTTTTACTACAACTTGATTCAGTATTATTGATGCACTTTAACAGACACTCAACAGATCTCAATAGCTTTTATGACAATTTGCCCTGATGTAGCACTGCTGTAACATATTTTGGGTTTTGATACTGAATTCTTCCCTCTTTTCCACCTGCTCTCTGCAAGAAGCCATGTCTTGTTGAGACACATCCAGAAACAGCTTATGTTTTTGCCGTATTCAGATTTCTGTTTTAAATTTACAGTGTGAAATGTTTCAGCCAAGTTTCGCAGTTTCGGGCAGATCGCTCCATCCTGTGGCAGCACAGCTTCTTGCAACAGCGCTTCCAGGCTCCCCTCAGGCGGGCTCCAGCAAGCAAGCCAGACCACAGCACCCAGGCATCATGTGTGGCAGCACACTGCTGCAAAAATCCACATCCTCTGCCAAACTTGTGAATAATGCTGCATGTTCTTGAACGCTACTGGCAGCTTGTCTATAAATGCTGCACGTTCCTTCTGCAGAGTGCCTCTCGCAGTGCTTGCCTTGCTGTTATTGATCACTCCAGTGTGCCAACTCAGAATATCATCTGAGTGTATCCCCAATACAGCCAACAAACAGTTGCCCGAGTGACCTGAGACACCTCAGAGGAGACAAAGGCTTTGAATTTTAGTCTTCTGAGTATTTCTGATCCCAGCAAGTTTCATCAAGAGAGGAACTTGAACCGAGTACACACAGAATTAAGACAATAGTGCATTCAACATGGAAAGTAAACTCTGCAGACAAATAATGAAAAAGAGAGCATTTAGCACAGGGCTTTGCCAAAATTATTCCAATCGTGGCCAAACACTGAAGTTCTGTTCCATTTAAAAAATAGAACCATAGAAAAATAGGATTAGAAGAGATGTCAAAAACATACGGCTGTATGAGATCAGTTATATTTTCTAATTATACTCTAAACATACCTAATAATTATAGATATATGCTGCACTCATACCTTCTAAACTTCAAGCAATCTCTTCCACTGGTTCACTAACTTTATTTTAGTAAGCTTTCCCAGTGTCTGACATGAACATCTCCTGTTTTTCTTTATTTCCTTTGCTTATCAGTATATCCCTACTCAGTGTGGAAAACAGATTATCTCTTTGCTCTCTGCACTATCCATCTACATATTTGAAGGCTGTTATTTTGTTGTCTTTCTCTTCTTTAGGTTGTATTTCCCTCCTCTTTCACTTTTTACATCAAAATTTCCTTATGCCTCATTCTTTTTAGACCCCTAATTCAGCTTCCAGACTGTCTGATTGGTCCATATATTTCTTGTACTGTGATACTCAGAAGTTACCTGTAGCCATCCAGACAAGCCCTTACCAGCAAAGCAGAAAACTTTTGTAAATGATCTTTCTGCCTTGCCTTTCTTGTTTACCAGATATGGAGATATCTGCTTCCTTATATGGTCTTCTTGTATTCTGTCATCAAATGTACAATATATTTTACTACAATTACTGTTCAAAATTCCAAAATAAATAAGAGCATAAGCATCAGCTTGAAATCCAGAGTCTTTAGTTTTATATGTGAGCTCTTCAAAGCACTTGTCCTTAAAACAGACTCAATGCCTGTCAAAGATATTGAAGACTGACTTTGTGATGAATGTTACAGCCTAACAAGAAGCTACAAACCAAGCAAGCTGAGAATTTGGTTCCATTTAGAGTAATGGCAAAATGTAGTTGGCCTGAGTTCCAATCCATCGTACCCGGCTCAAGGGATTTCTAAGCTAAAGAGTCATGCTGGCATCAGTTGTACGTTACATATTTTTATGATTTTTGTGAAATTCCAGGAAAAAGAATGTTTAAACACTGCACATCGTACATATCAAAACCACCTGGACAGATGTTGTTTCATCTATTGACATTACATCATGACAACTGAAATAGCACTGCATAAATCTCTCTAATACCTTTCATGAAGGTCATCAATCATTTTTATATGTGCATAAGACTGAAGTGCAAGATAGAGAAGGTAGTACTGCTCCCTTCAATTCAGGGATATGTGGCACTTAGCCACAGCATTTTAATAAACTCTCAATAATGAGGAAATGCATAGTGGCATGATTACGGCCTTAATTTATAACTCTGTTACATCTGACAATTTAAGGATTTCATTTTCAAGTAACTTTACTTGAAATGTTTCTCATTCTTTACTTTCTGATAGGTATAAAATGGATTTACTAAGCTAAAGTTTGAAATCACTTCCTGATCAGAACTCTGTAATAGACTTGGAAGTTTACTTATAGCTTTTATTTATTTTCACATCTAGATAATCAGGATAAAGAGTGAAAATTAAAGTATTTCTTTAAACAAATAGTTCTATGAATTTATAAGCTCACTATTTACCCAGTTTAGGAACAGCAGAAGAGGCATTGCATTGTAAATGTAAGGATCTTGTAACATAAGCCAGAGTGGTAAAGAGCAGGGCTTTAGGCTGTCTAATGAAAGGTACTCATATGAGTGTCATCAGTTGGACATGGAATCAGGGACAACATTAAAATTGACATGTCATTAGATGTTCAACTTCATTACCCTTTCTTCTTTTCCTTAAAGTTATTAGTCCATGGCTTTCCTGCTCCTGCTTTGATGTGCCTGCTGGGCAGTGCCTGCCTGCAGGGTCAGGGAGCTGCACACACACCCACCACTCTTCCCATGCCAGAGACCCTGGCTGACCTCAGGCAGACCTCACAGCATGGACAGGTCCAAAACCCCAGAGGCCACATAGCCACCCCTGCATCATCTGAGTGGTGCAAGGAGAAGTTGGTCCTGGTTTACTTTGTGTACGGAGGTGATGCTGCAGATCACTGTGCCATACAGCAGGGATAGATATTCCTCTTCAGTGGGGTAGTCTGAGAAAAGGACATTGCAGCCGACAAAATGAAAGGGGATGAAAATCGCTGATGTGTGAACTGAAAAAAGCATTATACAAAATAAAGTTCTAGAGTTTAGAAAGTACCTAAGCGTCTCACTGTACACCAGGCCCCAAAAGGAGCAGAGATTCTGAGAAACCTTGGAAAGCAGGTGTATCTCTATAGCTTGTCCTTGCTCCTGTACTTGCCAGGTAACCCACACCTCCATAATACTTGGTGATTAGAAAGTATATTAGATATGTCCCTAGAAAAATGAAGCATCAGATTTTGAGGAGGATAAAGAGCCCAAAGAGTCCCATTGTGCTGAAGGTGATGGCAAGGAAGAGTAGTTCCATTTATATAAGCATTAAATCCAGGTTGAATGAGAGAAAAGATCAGTTTTGAGTCATTGGTCCTGGAAATGTGAGAGAATAGGCTTGACTGCTTAGGGACAGAAAGTAAGACAAGGAAAGGTGCAAGTGAGATGACAGGAAAAAGAACTTGCTAAAGGAAATTACAAATTGACTGAAGGGAAACCAAGAGAGGATGAAATTATATTTTTTTTTTTTTAAAGCCAGTGCATCTGTGGTAAAACCAGCTTTTCATTAGAACTGGTAAGAACTTCAGAGAAGATGAAAAGTGTCAATGACACGAAGAGGACGGATTACACTAAAGACAAAGATTTTGGAAAAGCTTATGAAGAGAAAAACAATTTGATATAATAGTTGCTGAAAGTTGCTGAATAGTTGCAGACAAGAGTAACTGCTTCTAAAAGCTGGAAAAATGTTGCACTTTTACTAGATTTGGGGAAATCCAGGAAAACTCATATTCCCTTTCTCTTCCTGAATGGAAAACCAGCAATCTGATAGGACAGTCACAAGAAAAGTGAGATTGTATCAGATGTGTTTAGAGTACAAACACACAAGACATGAGGAGGAATGAGAGGGATTCGAGGACGAGAGGGATTGAGGATGTGGCAACACTCTAAAGTTAAAAATAAAACAAAACAAAACTGTAACTATTTTTTTGGAATTCAATAGCATATTGGGTTTTTTTCCTCTCTGCCTGCTGCCTATGAATAACATTTTGCAACAGCTATTCTGCTCATTTGCCCAAATATATTCTGAGACCACTGATAGCTCTGCAGTAACCAAAGCACTTAAAAACTTCTGTCAGACTTAAGCAGATGAAAATGTACTAATGGTCATCAAGAAGAAAAATATGACAGTAGGAAAAAAAAGCAGAACAGTGCATACTGCATCTTCTTCAGGAAAATCTATCATAGCATAGACAGAACTCTGATGTGATACAGAAGAATAACCACATAACAAGCTGAAAAAAATAAATTTTGCCACTTTCCTGCTTTTTCTTGCAATGTCTCCACATATTCCTCTGTCAGCATGTCTCCAGTATTTAGATGATAGATGAAAGACCTGGGTCAACTTTTCAGAATATGAGATTTTAAGAACTTCTCAAAGTAATTTGCTGAGGTTTCCACCTGAAATAAGAATCACCTGAGTCTCATGCCATGCTGTTTAGCAGCAATTCTCAGAAGATTTTCTAGAAAAAGGCAGTTTCTTTTTTTTTTTTTTTTATTGATAAATAAGTAACACCCGGCTCTTCTTTGAATGGACTTTTCTTTTAAAACATGATTGCAATAGTAGTTGACTAACAATCAGCTTCCCCTGAAGACTATTAAAATCAGCCCAAAAAATGCCAATACCACTAACCTCAATGGGTTAAGTAAGACTCCACTGCAGCTTTCTTTTAGACCCCTCTCCACCTCCCCTGCCAAAAACTATTGACTTTTTCTTCATTTCCTTCAGAAAAGGTGCCAAAAGGAGCTGCAGAAGAACAGGTAGGGAGATGAGGTGCAGCTTGTTGAGAGGCTGAGCTCAAAGAAGAAGCCTGTCCCATAAATGAGTGACGTCCTGGACATCCCGTTGTGCTTAAGCACAGAGGTTTAGTCCAGACTGGTCATATGATTTTAACTGTGTTACTCAGAAACAGCCTTCATGAGGGTTGGCAACCACTCGTGAAATTCTAGTTAGTAAAATGTGACTAAAAACCTTTTTCATGTTGTCAGCTGACAGGGTATCACATTTTGTTTTAAAATTGGGTTTCAGTTCTGAAGTATTAAATTAGGGACTTACTTAGAAACCCTCTTTCCTCTAGAAAGTTTGGGATCACATAACCAGCAACAGATGGCAACAAGAGAGAGCTTGGTAAGGAAACTGGAGTAAATTGGGATTCAGAGAGTTTACAGGGCTATGGAAAAGAAGGTAATAAGGCTCAGTAAGTTCTTTCTAAAGCTGACTCAGCAGTCAGCTTTTCCTCTACCTGCCCTCAGGGGAGCTATGTCCAGACTAGGATCCCAACTGTAGATGCTTTTATTTGAGTCAGAGACTGGATTTTCAACAAATGTTTATAGCAGAATCCAGAAAGTCAGGAAGTGTAATTTCCTAGAAATCAAAAGGAAGAATTACAGGAAAGGAAGATGGGCTGAGAAGCATGAGGGAAAGCAAAGACTTCATAGACGACATAGAGACTCCAAGAACAAAGAAACTGAGGTCTACAGAAGCCCCAGCAAAGGAAAAGGAACACATTTCTCCACAGGGAGAGTGCTGGCTGTGATCTACTGTTGCTGGCAGATGGAGCTTCAGGCTCAGCTGGCAATCTATCAAGCTTATAAAAAAAAAAAGTAGTAAACTGTCTTGGCAGTGAGTGGGAAACCAACTGCAGTGCTGAAGAAAGAAAAAACACATGCTCTGATGGCTAAGTGGTTCATGACCCCTTACTTGCAAAAGAAAATGAAAGGTGGTAGTGTTGGTGACTCACTTCTCTCAGCAACAGAAACATCCAGTTGTGGTATGACCTAACACTTATGGAGATGTTCTGTACAAATCAGATCTATTGCACAAGTTTGCCAAGGCTCATTCAGCCATCTGACATCTCCTCCATGTGGCTTATTTGCTGGGAGCTAATGCTACTGCTCTAGGAACAAGCTAGACAAAGCCATTAGAAACAGCAAGGCTCCTGAATTGATGACGAGAGAATTGGGGCCTCAGCTGGTGTTCTTATCAATCCCATCAGAGAGGGTAAAAGCCTGAGCAAGGACAGACACATCCTGGAGATAAATATATGACTACGCAGATGGTGCAGCTTTGAGGACTTGGGTTTCCTGACAGGGGGAGGAGGTATTCATAATAGGGTCATAAGAGGAACAAGAAGGAAATGACTGAATCAGTTGTAGATATGTGCAGTTTGCCTTATATGATGCAGGATGCACATGTTCACTCTGAGATCTGGGATCTGGTGGGAGACCAACCTATTGAAATTCTCCAGGGTAATAACAGAAGGAGGAAAGGGCATCTTTGAGAAAGAAATACATCAGGACACAGAGAATGAAAAGTTGAGTATGTTTAATTTAATTTTAGCCTTCTCGTGGTTAGGTATTTAATTTAAACTAGGCAGGTAGCCTCATACTGCAATCAGAACCTTCCACTTGTCCCAGACTGCTATTTTAGGATGGGAAGAATTGCTTCTGGAGGAGCCTGTCTCTTTACACACACTGTGGAGGAAACCTAGATAACAAAATGTCTAAGACAATTAAAATCAGATTAAATGATTATCACTTAAAATGTAAATGTCGTAAAAAAAAAGTGCTGAGTGGAAATGAAACCTCTTGTCAAATTGATTCTGATCACAAAGGAGAAAAGGACTGAAAATGAAGGAGGGCAGGCAACTTAAGGGAGAATAATCGGTGAAGTGGTAGAATTGATAATTCTTTAAAATAGAGAAGAGAATGGTGGAAAGAAAAGAGAATGGGGTTCAGGGAAATGGGTTTTCATAACTCACAGAACTGAGTAGTAAAACTCTTTAGGAAACACAACTACAGGAAAAGGAGTCCAAGGTAGCTGGCATTTTCTTAAGTGAAGGCACAAGAAAGATGAATAGCAATGTAAGTATAAGAAAGAGTGGCCGCCTCAGGGACTGACTTAACTTTCTAGTTGAAGGGATCTATTAGTGTATCCATCAGCCTGGCAAACATGAAGAGAAGAGACTCCTTTCACTCCCTCACATCCTCACTCCCTAATCTCCTTTCAGTTGTAATGAAAAATAATTTTAGTTATTTGTTCCACCTCAAATTCTCCTTAATAACAAATATATGAAGCTAACAGTAAGAGGCTCAGCTGCGGTTATCTCTTCAGTGCTTCACTTTAAGAAAGAAATTCCCATATAATACAAACAGATCAAATGGACCAGCATGAAGAATCACACAAACACGAAGTGGTAATGCCAGAAAGGTGCTAGTTGTTTTGAATTTTCTTTTTTCATGCACACTAGAGATAGAACAAATACTATAGGTTTAAATAGAATCAGTAAAAGTTTGTGTGATTTTTTTCCGACTGTAAGTAAGGACAGGGAGCTATTAGATTATATTGCCAAAGAGGATTATAGAATCCTAAAAGTTTGTAGACCAGATTAGGCAGACAGCTATTAGACACAGTAAGTAGGTAAATAGATGGCTAGATAGGCATATTGCCTTAGGTTTAGGCTGTTTAGATTACTTCTTTTAGGCCCTTTCCTATGTACTTTGATTCCATAATCTTTAAGGAATCTAATTCTTTTCTTCTTAGGGAACAAAATCAATTCAGAGCAGTTTTAATTTCTTTTTCTTGCTTCAGTCCTAGTATTGGTTACTGGAAATGGCATCCACTTTGAGAAAGATAAATGTGGAGAAGAGACTGTAATAATCATGACATTGGGATTACAGTCTGGTCTAGAAAGGTGCAAGATCTGTGATGGACATAACTACTACTTCTTTGAGAAATTTTTATCTGTTGCCATTTAGGTTTAAACCACAACACAGTGCTTGGAGTCTGCCGAGTGCATTTAAGATAGATTTCTGCTTCCAGCTTCCTAGTGTGATTACTCAAAATTAAGGTAAAATGCTGTGCAAATCAGAAATTAGGGCCACCTCCATCCGCAGAATCACACATCCAGAGTATCACAGATCTGTTAAAGATGGAAAGCACGTCTGGAGATCACATAATCCAATTGCCTGCTCGAAGCAGTATTAGCCAGAGCAGTTTCTCAGGACTGCATCCTGTCAGGTTTTAAATATCTCCATGGATGGAGACGTCACGACATCTCTGAGCAGCGTGTTCCTGTGTTCCACCAGCCTTACCTTAAAAGAGTTTTTCTGATGTTTAGTCAGTGTAGACAGTATTTTCAGTTTGTGACCATTGACTCTTGTTCTCTCGCTTGATGTCACTGAGAAGGGTCTGACTATGTCTTCTGATCAGGTACTTCTACGTGCTGACAAGATTCTTGATAAGCCTTCAAGATTCCCCAGGAGCCTTTCCTCATATGCAGATGCTCCCCTCCATCATCTCCATGGTCCTTCACTGGGCATGTTCCAGTACGTTCCATGTCTTTTGTACTGGAGAGCCCATAACCAAATCAAGCATTCCAAATGTGATATTCTGGGCTGACAGGATCATTGCCCTTGACCTGCTGGTAAAGCAGCCTTAATGAGGCCAGGATGTTGTTGACCTTTGCTGTGAGGGTACAGCTTATGGTCAACTTGGTGTCCAACTGAACCCTCAGGGCTTTCTCTGCAAAGCTGCTTTCCAGCTGGCTGACCTGCAGTGTGTACTGGTGCATGGGGTCAGTCCTCCCCAGCTACAGGATTTGGTATTTCCCTTTGTTGAACTTCGCAAGATTTGAGGTCCCTCTGAAATGCAGCACAAGCATCTGGTGTATTAGCTACTTTTCCCAATTTTGCAGACACGTGGAAACAAGATGACATCATGGATTTATGTGCAGCAGTGGTGGTTCTCCTTTACACAGAGACATATATACACACAAACATGCATGTTATGCACTGGAATACATAAAAGAGACCCATAGGTTATTGGACTAGATGGATGCTATAGGTATACTATAGATATATGAAATATTCTATTCTATTCTCACAATCACAGAACCACAGAATCACAGAATGATTCTGTGATTGGTGGGGGTTGGAAGGCACCTCTAGAGATCATTCAATCTAACTCCCTGTTAAAGCAGGTTCACCTTGAAGGAGACTCCACACTGTCCCTGGGTAGCTTGTGCCAGGGCTCCCTCACCCTCACAGGAAAGAAGTTTTCCCCCATGTTCAAGTGGAACTTCCTGTGTTCAGGCTTGTGAGAGAGATTGTGGAGTTTCCTTCTCTGGAGGTTTTCAAAACCCATCTGGACACGTTCCTGAGTGACCTGATCTAGGTGAATCTGGTTTAGCAGATCACCTAATTTAGATTAATTCTTCTTAATGCACCCCAAAGGCCATTGGCAAGAGAGCACATTGCTGGCTCATGTTTAGTTTCCTGTCAACCAGGACTCTCACGTCTCTCTCTGCAGAGGCTGCTCTCCAGTAGGTCAATCCCCAGCCTGTGGTGGTGCATGGGGTTGTTCCTCCCCAAGTGCAGGACTCTGCACTTGCTCTTGTTCTGTCCTGTTTGTTCTATACT